>NC_062537.1:13646328-13802934 GCF_022655615.1 Tachysurus fulvidraco | reverse complement strand
ACCAACACATTTTTGTAGGTCTGCAAAACCAGTTTGTCATCTTTGGACTTTTATAGATTTGATATAGATATCGATGGACATAAATGCAGTGTTGTTTTAAATGGGAGTACAGGACATTTCCCAGTGTGTGTTACCTTATATCTTATACATGTCTGGACTGGAACAGTGCTGTCCTAGTTTCAGCCGGAGCCCACGCCAGTAGTGTGATCTGTTCTGTTTAATGGAGCGTATGAGGGTAGTGTTGCTGTTGCTGTCTTGATTTCCTTTTTGTTCTTTCCTTTGCATGCTTACATTTCTAAAGCAAGTTTTATTAGGATCCTTATACAAGGTCTTATACATGCGTTCAAAGGTTTGCATCCCTCATAATTTCTGATTGGGGAATAAAGAAAATCTAATGCTTTTATACATTTTATCCACAAAACAGTTTCCAATAAGTTAGTAATTAAATGTGGGTGTCCAAGAAGTGATTGTTAATAGAGGAAAAGGTTTTGTAGACTTTGTAGGCAAACTTTTGAACTGATCATTAGATTTATTACTATTAAAATCAGAACCATTTAATCTTTGATTTTTGATCACATGAATTAATGAATTATCGGAGGTATATCTGTGAAACATCAATCAATTACAGTTCTCTGTTGTCTTTTCTTGCTGTATTTGTGTTGAGGTGGTGATGATGCTGGGCCAGTTTGAGCAGGCGGTGCACAAACTCCCCCTAAAGGACAGAGAGGAGATAACACAGATCCAAGCTTTCCCTGCCAGAGCTGCAACCACTGATGATGGAGTACCTCCAGGTTCTGAGGGCCATTACCCCATTATTGTATGGTGGTCTCCACTAACCGGAGAGCTGGGCCGGCTCGGGGAGTGTGGACATAACAGATGTTTTTTTACAGTTAACAAGTCCTACCATTCCCATCCTTCTACACAGGCTTTCCTATTTTATGGTAAGTGAGACTCGGCATTGTCGGCATGTCTGAATCATCACACATGCCTGAATTCTGCGCATTAAATCCTTTTGTATAAATTTGTATTCAATTTTCAATGTATACATGTAACATAAAATCATGAGGTTGACTAACCAGACCAGGAAATGTGATGTCATGAGGAATCCCAAATAAAAATGCAGAAAAAGTAACTGATAAAGTAGTTACACTATATAGCCAAAAATTTAGTGGACACTTGAATATCACACCCACATGCCCCCCCCCCCCCCCCCCCCACACACACACACACACACACTGCCACTTGACTGTTGCTATAGTTTGTATGCTGTAGCATTGCAGTTTCCCTTCACCGGATCTAAGGAGTTAAAACGTGTTCCAGCATGACAGTTCTGTGCATAAATCAGATCAACGAATGTTGACACAGCGAAAGTTTTTCAGTCCTGTAACTGTAATTTGATCTGAAAAGTTCACTGTGATGGTGTTGAAAATCAGTTGAGGAGAGTGAGCATAGGCAAAAGTGCATAGAATGTTGTGGTGCGCACGATTCTGAAACTCGTGACAGAAAAGTGTACAATATTCATCAGACACTCTGTGGACTGTGAACGTGGAGCATGAAAATTTTTTTTTGTATTTTGTAAAAACATTAAGTAAGCATGCTGGAAAAAAGTAAGCCTGCCAACAAAATCCAGCATGTTTCTATTTCAGTAGTGTCAGAACATGTCAGTAAGGTTGTAGTTTACATTTACTAAAGATTCTGTTTTTATTCCATGAACAAGAAATAACTTTTTTTTAAAAAAACTGGGAGTCTAAAACTAATGTGCAACAGAAATACTATAAATATAAAGTAAAATACTAGTATCTAGTATATAATAATAATAATAATAATAATAATAATAATAATAATAATAATAATAATGATGATGATGATGATGATGATGATAAAAACAACAACAATAATAATATAATTTAAGAACAGTTAGCTTAAAGGTAGAAATATTAATGTGTGAATATAAAAATAATACAACAAACAATATTACTCTTGGTTTTCCAAGCATTACCTCATGGGTCTGTGTAAAGAATACTGACAAAATTCATGCTGTAGCTATAAAGCTTTAAAGTTAAGACTCTTTCTGTGTCAATAATAAAGAATAATTTCATACTGAACCAGTGTCCTATCAGCAGTTTGGCTGTATCTAGTGATGTGAGTCTATAAGAAACTGGCAGGTCAAAATGAACAGGAATTTCAGACAATGTAGGTACTTCTTTAATGCCATTTTGTCTTCTATATGAAAATGAAAATTTGAGAGATTTGAGTTTTCTCCCCTAAACAGTACACTGACTACTGACTTCATGTGTGGCTCACAGTTTTTGGTCCTGGTGAGTGAGTTAATCCTGGCTTTTCTGACCCTGCAGCTTTTACTACTGCATCTTCTGCCTTGATCTGAGCACTGAGACTCCATGAATCCTCTGACTCCATGAATCACACCTCTCAGAGCAGAGACTGATGTTAGACCTGCTCAGCCGAACTCGCTGTCCTGACATTGCACTGTGTCACAGCGGTAGTAATATAGATGAATTAATCTCCGAGCAGAAGCTGGTAACAGTGATATATCACAGAAGAGCTAAAGTATTTAAACAGGTGTCATGTCCTGGTCTGGCACCAACTGCATTCGACTAAAGCTTGTTACTCACAAGATCTGAACAAATTTAAGAAAATGTCCCCCAAACTCGTAGTTCCTGTGTTCTGTATGAACATATGACATTACATCAACAAAACAGCTGACATGAAATATCTCTTCAGTATCTCAAATGAATTTATTAGAATAGCAGCGTTTACTCTTGATACACCGACATACACCAGCTATAACACTGACCATACGCATCAGTAAATTAATGATGACTAATGCTAGCTAGCTAGCTTGTTGCTAACAACCCACACTCTTTAATGGACACATCAGTGTTTTTTCCCCAAATTGTAGATTTAATGTATCGGGGTCAAAAAACAGTTCTGAGTTGCTCTGTATGCAGCATTAACATCAACTTAGTTTTTGAAACCTAATCAAGTCTATAAAACAAGGAACATTAAAAGTGCTAATAAAGAGAGACTGTAGAGACTAAAGCTAATTTCAGTGATTTTTAAATAAATTGTTATTTATACATTTTCTAATTATTAACTGTACCACACACATTCAAGCTATTCAGCAATTGAATTTCTTGCATTTTGATTTTGAACATTTAGACACTAGTTAAAGTGACAGTCCTGGAAAAGAAAACACAGAAATGAAGATTTTTCTACTCTGAATACTAGTAAAAACTCCCTCCTAATTATGTATCTAGAAAACATTGAGATTAAAAGGCTTTGAGATAGGACCATGTGATTTGTAATGCAGAAGAAAGTCAGACACAGAGCCAAACAAAAGTAGATTCACGCTGGTAGCAGTGCACGCTTGAAAAATCGATACGTCTTTATATGCGTTACTGATGCCATGCATAATTCAGCCCGTTATAGTTTTCTCTATATTTTCAGCAGTTTATCCTGTTCACAGTCTAGCATTTCTCCTAAATGTGTGTTGACCTTCGTGTGCACTGAACATCAGTCAAGTGATTCTGATCTCCAGGGGGAGTTCAGTCTCAATTAACATGATAAGCAGCACTTGTCAGTCCTCTGTGGATAGCTGCCGCAAGCCAACTAGCTGAAAGCTGTGCCCTCTGTTCAAGTCCAGAAATAGTCCAGTGGCACTAATGCATCTTTCTTTATTTAAATGCCTTGTCCTCTGAATGACCCTTAAATGGAAAAGCTTGTATTTATGTAGCTTAAACCCTATGCAGCTTTATTCCCATACAAATCTGTTTTCCTCAAAACTGTAATAGTTTATGCTGACAAGAGGAAACAAATCTGGCACAAATTGTACTGAATGCTACAGATGAAGCACTTTGACCAAACTCTGATCCAGTGTCCCATGATTATTTAGCTACATAACCTTTTACATTGGGAGACTGGAGGGTTTTATTCCTCTTATACAACAGCAGATTGCCAGTGATTACAGATGTATTTATTAAATTATTGTTCATTATCATTGTATTTTATCTTTAGTTTGTTATTACAAGGTGTCCCAAAAGTCTCCATACACAGTGGAAAGAACACATTTTAGCAAAAAAGTCTTTCAATAATGTTTATAGTTTGTTATGTATATATTTTATCAGATAGCCTTTAAAAACCCCTCTAATAAAAGAAGGAAGTATTAATATCATTCTCATGGCTGGATGACAGGGAAGCTGTTGCAAGGTTGTGATAGACTTTGTCAGGAATCATGGCAAGTACATCACACACACAACACTGCTGCCAAAGTGAGGAGAGACGACTTCGTGTGGGTTTACAAAGAAATGCCAATCATGTAGAGAAAGTTTTGTAAATAAAGTTCCATTTTGTTAAAAATGATTCCTTTGCTCTGTAATGATTCAAATCTGTTAGTTTCCCAGAGCATTAAACCTTAATGACTGTTATATTGATACAAAAATGTCTTATCTCTTTTAATCTAAAAGCGATCTACATTTACAGCATTGTAGCACATTTTCTTTCAAGGTACAGACTTCAGCATAGAAAGTCTCCCTTTACCAAGGAAGCAACAGCACCACTGGGCTCTTTTCCATGAGGAGTCGCCTAAGAACAACTACAAGCTCTTCCACAAGCCTCTCATCACCCTGTTCAACCACACAGCCACCTTTAGCCACCACTCCCACCTCCCTCTCACTACACAACACCTGGAGAGCCTCCATGCGCTCACCTCCCACACGTTCCTGCTCCCTCTGGCCAGGAAGAACCAGCTGAGGCACACTCTGGCTCCTGTGGTGTACGTCCAGTCAGACTGCGACCCACCATCAGATCGCGATGTCTACGTGCAGGAGCTCAGGAAGCACATCCCAGTCGACTCCTACGGCCAGTGTCTGCACAACAAGGATCTTCCCTTCCACTTGCGAGACTCCTCTGCCATGGATGAAGAGAGCTTCTATCAGATCCTAGCACAGTACAAATTTATCCTAGCGTTTGAAAATGCCATCTGCGATGACTACATCACGGAGAAACTGTGGCGGCCGCTCAAGCTCGGCGTGGTTCCTGTGTACTACGGAGCCCCTAATGTTAACATGTGGCTTCCGAGTAACAGAAGTGCAATAGTGGTGGACCCAAAACAGCCTCCAGAGAAACTGGCCCAGTATCTAAACAGTCTGGACAAAAACGACCAGGAGTATTTAACATACCTGGACTGGAAGCTGAAACAGGAGGTCACAAATCAGAGACTTTTTAAAGAAGTGATGGAGCGTCAGTGGGGTGTGCAGGACATCACTCGGGATAACTTTATTGATGTCTTTGAGTGCATGGTGTGTAACAGGGTGTGGGAGAACAAGAACAGACAAAACAAGGTAAGCAGGTGTTGAAGTAGCCTTGACCATAAAACACCTTGTGAAATCTGTCACATTTTTCATCTCCGTCAGTTACAAGTGATGCAAATGAGCTCAGTTTGTTATGTCTGAACATTAGCTGGGATGGTTGTGTTGTGTTTAGAGTAAACACTGTTAGAATCTGGAAAAAAAACTAAATGTGGGTTAACAAGCTGGAGAGTAATTAAGTCCAGTTTCATATACATGACTTACATGAGGCATTTTAAAGATGGAGAAGACACACACACACACACACACACACACACACACACCCCACTCTTACAGTATGTACTTGTAGTTCTGGCAGTTCATCTGTGATTTGGGGCAATTTGAACTTTTGAATCTTTGCATATGCTTTTATTTTCTCCCCCAAAGACATTTTCTGGGGATGATAGGGTTAAAATTTGCCTCATTATATCCATGATTACTGAAAGTCTGACTGGCGTTTCACTCTAACACTATATACCACTATACCACTGTTAAACTGCATGAATCTCCAGTCTGTTCTAAAAACAAATCCATTCATTCACACAGTTCTTTGGTGTTTCTGCTGTGTTTGTTTCCACAAAGTCCAAAATAATCTGCTTTATTGGGGTTTGGGGAAGTGCTAATCCATTTATACCAGCCCCTTACAGACCAAACGCTGTCTGCTGTCTCGCTGCTGTGGGATGCTGAGACTAGTTCACGAGTCATGAGTCATTCCAAAGAATTGTTTAATTCAGCTGTGGTTTAATTTTACTTGCTGTGACCTGGAGCTAGTAGGAGAGGAGGCACTAACAGTTTCATGAAGAGACAGTCTTTCTGGATTTAGTCAAAAACTCTTTCATGATAGTGATGATCTAGTCAGTGAGGGTTTATATATGTGCGATATGTGTAGAACTGTGTAGAACTGCTCAGCTGTTATCACAACACTGCCTGGAAATACTGATTTAGCAAAAAAACTACAATAGGCAGTCTTTAGTCTGGTCATTTCATGTTATCAGCACATAGATGTGATGAAAACATTAAGAAGCCATAAATCTTTTTCTAAAAAAACAACATGGAAACGTTTGGATGTAATTCATAATATGCATAGGTATAGTTCGGGAAATTCTGTATTTTACCATGTGGCTGCCTCACCTTTGGTATTGCACTGCTCATTTTTAAACCAAATGAATTGAAGAAGCAACAATAGTCATTTTTAAAATGAAGAAAGAATACTGTATTGTTTTTCTTTGATACTTCTACTGTACTACTGCATGTATACAGTTGCCATGTCAACGCCTCCATCCTCTCTCGTCCTGTCTGTAACAGGGTTTGGTCCCCAGAGTGTGGCAGGCTGAAGAACATCATCTCACATGTCCACCTCCAAAGCTGTTTGATTTCGCTGTGGATTATTCTAACAGCTCTTCTCTGCGCCACATCTGGAGAGCCAGTTATGAGCAGTCAGTGAGAGAAGCCCAAGCACTTAGACAGCTAACACTGAGGAACAGGAACTTCACAGCTGCACAGTTCTGGAGGGAGGTGTTTCAGAACTGGGTAAACAAAGACTGAGACTTTACATGAAGTGTGATGACCATTTAATGCTTAAAAGAGCATTTATTACATCACTGGATATTATAACAGTTAAGAGAGTGAATGAGTCAGAGAGAGGTAGTGAGTGAGAGAGGGAGGTAGTGAGTGAGAGAGGGAGGTAGTGAGTGAGAGAGGGAGGTAGTGAGTGAATGAGAGAGAGAGATAGTGAGTGTGTGTGAGAGAGAGTGATTGCGGTTGTGAGTGTGTGTGTGTGAGAGAGAGAGTAAGTGATCGTGGTAGTGAGTGTGAGAGTGAGTGAGTGACCGTGGTAGTGAATGTGAGAAAGAGAGAGTGACTGAGGTAGTGAGCATGAGAGAGAGTGACTGTGGTAGTGAATGTGTGTGTGTGTGTGAGAGAGAGAGAGAGAGAGAGAGAGAGAGAGAGAGAGAGAGAGAGAGAGAGAGAGAGAGACTGAGGTAGTAAGCATGAGAGAGAGAGAGAGAGAGAGAGAGAGAGACTGGTAGGGAGTGAGTTTTCTATTACTAAAGTTAGACCTGTTTCTTCCAGTCTGATGAGCAGTAAGACATTCATATGCAGGTAGGTTACAGGCTGGTATTTTCTAAACCCTGTTCAGACAACATGGGAACTTATAATATTTGGCTGATCTAGTTATTCATATTCAAATTATTTTATGCACATTTATAATGTTTCCTACTGAGATATCCAACTATCCTTTTTTTATTAACAAACAGTTACATTTCAAAGAGGCCGAAACAACTATAAACACCACACGCACACACTCACAGCATGTGGTTTTAAATATACCATTCACCTGAACATGCTTCTAAACTAAACTGAGATACAAGTGTCAAGTTGCTGTAGTTTTAGATGCAAGTCAGTCTTAGATGTACCTGCAGATTTGATTATTATCAGAAACAATTACGCTGCTTGAGGAAAGATGCGCAGTGCGCAAAATAAATTTACAAATTTAACATGGGCTAAAAGGCCACCTGAGGTGAAACCGATAGAAATCAATAGCATCAGTGTGCTGGAGAAAGCTCACATCTCCACAAATAGAGCTTTGCCCAGTGTCTATAGTTAGTGTGCTATATTTGTGCCTCAAAAGTTTTACCAGCTCTAGTCATTTTAGCCCTTAAGTGAGGGGTATTTATCTGTTTAATGCTAAATAAACTCTTGTACCTATGTATATTATGTATATATGTATATTTATACTTTGTATGTCAAAAGGTGAACATTTAAATATAGTGCCTGTTTTGACCCCTACAGAAAGCTTCAACCTGGAACTGAACCTCCAGCACGTTAGTATTAAATACTCACCGCATAGATAGAAAAAAAAAGATTTTAAAAAACCCATATATTTCATGCCAAGCAGTATTACTTTTTTTGTTTGTTTGCAATATCTGTAACTAAAAATGTATTTACATAAAGTGCCTTTCTTTATCACTACTAAAAAACATATGGATTAAGTCTAAGTGAATCTGCTGGTCAAAGACATTAAAAGTTCATATCTCTCTCCTTTTTTAATCTCATTGTATATACTAAATGGCATTGACTGGTGTTTCTTTTTTGATAAGATAAATCTAATTAATTCTTTTATTTTCTGTAAGATTCTCTTGCACAAATCTGCTCTCAATGCAAACCCAGTCACTGATGAGCTGAGAAAACGGGACGCCGGGCTTCCAGTATAAACCTGTGCCAAATTAATGAGGCCCAGATGATCCACTGTTGTGACTCCGAACAAGGAGCAGATGAGAAACAACTATTGCACAAATTCTTATTTTATTATGTGTATTAGTGATGTAGCCACTAGATGGCGACGCTGATTTTGTAAAAATTTATTATATTTTTTATGACATGCACAGCTCCGTAATCTGGTGTCAGATCCATTAAACAAAGTACATTCACCAAAAATGAGCATACTCTTTAGTCTCGGCTCATTATTTACTTACGGTAAGCCAATATTTTGGCTCATTTACTGGCAGTTGATATCTATAACGTACAAACGCAGCTGTATTGAACTCTACATTTCATCAGGATTTATAATCAATTGTGGAAGACATGCAGGTCACATTTTGGTCTAGGTACTTACTGAGGTTGTACAAAGTACTCAGGAATATATAGAGGGTTTTTTTTAAGCATGTGAGAGTAATAAGGAGTCAGTCTTGCACAATGTGGTTTCATTCTAATCTGTATGGATTTAATTAGACAACTTAAATAAAGGTATAAAGAAAGTTAAATACAGGGAAATGAGAAATTGTTTGGATTAGTAGAGAAACAAAAGAAAACAGTGATTATTCATCCCAGGTTTGTTGGTTTTCTCCTACTGTTAAAACACATGCTAGAAAGTAATGTATGTTTACAGTACGGTGCACCGCGATGAACCAGCATCACATCCAGGATGTATTCTCTCCTCACTCCCAGTGTTCCTGTGACCCTGATGAGGATAAACTGGCTACAGTAGACAAGTGTTAATCTTATTTTATTTCCTGTTTTTAAAATCCTTGTTCCAATTTATCTAGATATTCTAGTCATTAGCTTTAATAGAATCAGGAAATATTTTCTTTTATATTTTACCTTTTTGCCAATCATGCAGCTTTCTCAGGGGTTGGAGCATGATCCGTGTTGGAGTTTGCACCAGTAATTTACAGTTTCTATCACCTTGCAGTTTTTCATGAATTCAGTTGAGGTAAGCAGGTTTAACTCAGCAGTTACCCGCTGCGGCAGTGCTCACACACACACACACACACACACACACACTGCAGTGCTTTTGAGCCTCCGTGATCCCTGAGGTATGGCTGGTCATTAAGCAGCCTGTTTCTGTATTTTGTTGTTGTTGCAGTTAAATCCAACATGGAAAATAAAACAAAAAAACAGCACATGCGGTCATCCTTTGAGGTAATGACCCTGCAAGCATAAATGATGAGCTTATGTTATTAAGATCATCATAAATGATTATCCTAACAACATAATCGTATCACTTTGACACCACGTTATCAACTCTAAGCAGTTTTACTACATGATGACTGTAATAAAGTCACTTGTTTGGTTTGACTGGGGACAGTTTGTTCAGGTACAAGTTTCACTTTCTTTTGAGACCAAAAGTGTAAGTGTTGGTTTTGGTTCTCATCACAGTATCACTGGAAAACTGCAGAGTAAAGGGTTCATTGTGTTTCTTGTTTTTATTACATTCATTTTGTGATGTGGAAAGTGTCATCATACTGTATATAGTGACAGAAACATATTACTGTCACTTTGAGTTATTATCAGTTTATTAATTATAATAGATAGATAGTAAGCAACGTTTACTTTATATGCAAGATTAAATGTTAAAGACATTTCTATGATTTCTAAGTAACACACCACTAGCACACTACAGATCTGCAGTCTGGTCATACCTGACTTTAACAAGCTGTTTTTACTATGACTAATCTCCTGCTTCCAGGGAATTTGCATACATTTACCTTGCAAACTAGTTTGCTTTAAAGTTAATCTTTAATTTAGCTTGTAGGTTTCCAGGAAATCTGAGCACGAAGTGGTGAATTTATTTTTGTAATATTTTGAATATATTTTGTGTGTCCACATTTGCATAGAGGAAGAACTTTTTTTAAGGACACCACCAACACAGAATTTTTTTCCGCTCCGGTGCTCACCGATTGTTCATAATCAGAGAATTCCCCCGAAACCACTAAAAGACTGAAATGCTGACAGCCCATCCCCAAACACACAAAATCTAAGCATGATGGTTTCACCCCTTTTAGAAAGCCATATCTGACACAAAACTATGTCACTATCAACAAAGTGAGTCATCATACAGTTTCAGGCTGATGTCAGAAATGATTATGACAGGTAAGTATCTGGTAAACAACTTAATAACTGATGTAATGTAGCCTACAGCATGAGCACTTTGGTAATGCATCTCAGAAGATTATAAATCAACCTTTTTTCTCGCTCTCTGATTAGAATGACAGGGAGTAGTAGGCAGTAATAGCTTCGGACAGTCGAGTGCTAGTGACGCCTACACAATGTGCTCTGAAAGACTAAAAAAAATCTGTAATCTGCACAATTAAACACCAAATAGACATGTTTTACAGTTTGTTGCTGTGGTATTGTTAGAGGTGGTGATTAGTACTGTGTCATAGCAGCTTTCAGTATATCTACAGTAACACAGATCGATATAACAATACAGCACAATCCACATGATCGTTAAAGTTACTGTCATGAAAGAGGCACCGAAAACATTTTCTTAAAGAAGGAACAGAATCTTGCTATTTAAAAAAGAAACCCCTCCTTGTTTTGTTATTGTATTTGTTTTTTACTGACGAAACAGAGTAAGAATCTCAGTTCTAGTTAACGCTCGCCTGACGTGATAGTGAACGTATGCTAGCTAGCTTCCCTCGCTTTTTAAAAAAATTTTTTTTAAATTAAATTAATTAATTAATTAATTGATTAATTACATTTTTTGCAGCTTATTAAAAACAGCTTATTTGATTTTAAGGCATCTGGCAACAGGAAAAAGGTGTGATATTAATAATAAATGCTGATTACAAGGAACAACAGAACAAGGAAAACATGATCAGAGTGATTTCATGCACAGCAAAAACAAACATCCAGGCAGTTCTAATGAAAGGTCAGAGAAAAATGGTCAGACTGGTATGAAATATTAGGAAGGCTAAGCTAACAAAAAACCAACCCTTTACAGCCGTGACAAGCAGAAAAGCATCTCAGGCTGTAGAAGACCACATCAGGTCTGAGGCTACAGTGGAAACAGGCTTGCGAACCTGAACAGATGAGGATAATAAAAGACCATATGTACTTTTTTTCTATAATGTAAGGAGAGCTCATATTTGTTGAGGGGCTCTATACACAAAATGACCAGATATATAGTTAATCTGTATGTGTATATATAAAAGCCTGTAAACAGCTATTTTACAATGCAGTCAGTCTTGAGTTCTTCTATAATTTTCGCTTTGGACATTTCATTTGAAATATTTGGTGAAGTAAAATGTATTTAAAATGACTGTTATCTGTCTGGAAGTTCAACATAAGCCCTGCTTTGTGTGTGTGTGTGTGTGTGTGTGTGTGTGTGTGTGTGTGTGTGTGTGTGTGTGTGTGTGTGTGTGTGTGTGAGAGAGAGAGAGAGAGAGAGAGAGAGAGAGAGAGAGAGAGAGAGCCTGTCTCATTTGCACCGAGAGAAGTTGGTGCCATCACTTTAAGCTAGTGAGGGCTTATAAAGTCTTCAAAATGTCCCTACTGAAGACATGAGGCAATCTAAACCATTTTCTAATAACATTTCTTCCGTTTTTCCCCCCACAAATGGTGCCAGTTTAGTTCTCAAGACGCTGCAGTGCAATATAAATGATAGATTTCAACATGAATAGAAAATAATTAGTATGTTACACACTGCAGTGCTGTTTATACCACGTTACTCAGGACAGTTTCAATCATATTTAGCGTAGGATCCTTAACAGAAGCAGGTGATTGTTAATAATGTGTGGGATTTGCAAATATGAAAGTATTACAAAGCATTGCTAATTAATATAGCTAATAATTCTAAAAATTGTATAAAAATCATTTGAAATAATCAATTATTATATACTCCTATAAATGATAAATGATAAATTGTTATAAATGATAAATATACTCCTAAAATGTGTATCAGTTTTTTTTTAAATTACAGCTTAGTTCTTTTATTCATAATTAACACCTCGTTAAGGTTTCATTTGCGATGCTCCAAATAAGGTGATGTCCAGTGGAACAGTAGAGTGTGAAATAGTGCAATTACCACAATTAGCAGCTATAACTGGAAATTGCTATGCTTGTGATAAGTACAATAAGTGTGTGTAGAAAACATGCCACACAAAACTGTTGTCTGTCCTAAGAGCAGTAATACGTTATGAAATGTTCAGCATAAATCCCCAGGACTAAAGATGTGCTCTATGATAGGGAAACTTCCATTGACACGCCTGGGTGGGGGGTTGGGGGGATTGTGGGTGTGGGTGTGGGTGTGGGTGTGTTAATTACATTGCTTCAGACATCAAATGTACTTCTATAAATGAGGCATTTCAATTCAGGTTTACAAAACTGAAAATCTTTTAGTGGATTAATTCAAACATATTTCATGACAATGACCTTTATATCAATATAAAAGGGTTCCTGCAGCTGTAATTGCTCAAACATAAAATGCAACCTTGTATGGCATGAGAAGTAAAAATAAGTGAAACTAAACAGATATTTTTTAGTTGTTTATTTAATCTGGTAGCACACCTTCCCACTGAGATATATGGTGCACATGGGATGTACATATATTGTACTCATTGACCCACAGTGTAATATCAAGGTGCTAAAATTCACCGTAACACTCTTTTTGCAAGATATTACATTAACAATACTAATATGTGTCACTCAGTAATATTTTGACATTTTATTTTTACTACAAATAAATTTCTAGTGATTGTGAATAAGATGTACTGTATAAGGGCCAAAACTGAACAACAAATAAGCCTCAGTACATTTATTTTTGTAACTTTAAGTCATTATAAAAACAGTGTTGTATTATTTACATTATTCTTGTACATTTCATCCACATAATTATTTATAATGAAATGTTATTTTTATTTTTTTACCAACAGTGAATCTAAAAAATAATGCATTTAAAAATTTCCTTTTTAAACAAAAAGTTTTCTTAACAGGCTTAACATGTTTAAACGTACAGTTCCAGAACTAGCATCCATGCTTCAAGTCATTTTTATTGCAATATTAAATCATTATTAAGAATTTGTAAAATAATCTAGAATTTGTGAAACAGGACTGAAAATCAAAAGTGACAATCAATGTCGTAATCATTATTTTATCACAAGGGGAATTATATTTCTTCTTAATTCTGTGTTCTTCAGGAAATCTGTACTGTATGAGGCAACATCCTGAAAACGTAAATGAATATGTGAGATATATCAAATGTCATAGAGGTGTCACTGAGGTGAATGTGCTTTGAATGTCAGGTTTGGGAGAATGTTGTGAAACACAAACAGAATGCTGTTTTTTTTTCATATAATGGACGACTCACGTAGGTTCCAGTAAACCGTGTTTCAAGTGTATAAGCGGATGAGTCACGGATTCTATAAATGTCTTTTTTTTAACGTAATTGAACAATTGTAAAATAAAATGTACAAGACACGAACAAAATACTGCAGGGGGTTCTACACCAATACAACTTAAGTTCGGCCCTAAGTAAGGGTTTAAAGTCAGTCCTGATCTATTCATTGTGAGACATGAGTTTAAAAGCAGCACAAGACTTTCTGACGCACGGTGACGTAGTTCACCATCGCCAGCCAATCAGAAACACGATCCGATATAAACATTACAAAATATTTCATCTGTGATAGAGACACAGAGATGTGGTAATAGTTTGTTTTCCCATCACCGTAATGTTTATTTGAAGAGAGACGTGTCTCTAGAGTCAGTTTAACAAAACCAAATAAATTGTGTTCTATAATAAACTCAAAAGGTCCGTTTCTTTTATTAACAAACTTCTGTCTGTTCATCGTGCAGCATCGCTATTTCAGTAAGATAAAGAAAGACTGTAAAGCAGCTAGTGTACAAACTTAATCTTCATTCATATACACTGAGCAACAAAATGAGACAGAAATTAAAGGTTAAATGCTATTTTCCTCGAGGTATTTTGCTCACATACAGTAGCATGGATGGATAGGGATAACCACAAGGCCAGACATACCAGGACAAATCTCTCCTAGGTTGTTAAGAAGGGTGAAAAAGTACCTTGACTGGATCGTTAGTTTGGATAAGACCATGGATTTTGGGCAGGACATGCAATAACATTGGTATAATTGGTTTTGGTATTAAATCTGTTTCAAAAAGATATTTTATTGGAACATCATTTTAGTTTTTACACCCCAATGCCTTTATTGAATATGTATTTGAATAAGCACCACATACAATCTTTTAGCCCATGAGGTGTCCCATATGTCTTATTTATTTATTTGTTTGTTTGTTTGTTTGATTTTTAACATATTTTACACTTTTATACCAAATACAAGCTGATATTTGAAATATGTATTACCCTTTCTTTGTAATCACAAAGTTTTGGGACACCCTGCAGTTTTGACTTATTAGTAATCAAAGTACAATATGTATCTCTGTATCGCATGATATAATGTTCATGAATCAAACGTTAATGCGGCCCGTTCCACTCGTTAGACCTTAACATGCTTTTAGAAATCAAGAGGTGACCTTTTCCAAAAAAAAAAAAAAAAAGCAACAATAACAACAAAAAGGCTTTTGGACATTTAGTGACACACATCATTCAGGACAAGTTTGAATTTCCATGTGCCAATAAAGCAAATGGTCAAAACATGATCAATTTACAAACTCAAGAGTCGGTGAGAGTGTAACACTAATAGAATCAGCGTCTGTGACACCTCAGCCTTTCCAATGGTGATGTATTTTTGCACCACCTTATTCAAACAAATGAAGCATTCCATGACACCATATGGTCAAATGTAGTGTAGTGTGCTACTCCCTCTGCATGCTTAACGCTTCAAGAGGCCATGCTTGATGTCAGATCATATATCTTTTGGTGCTACCCAGGCTTCCGGTGGAGTTTCCCCTGCAACGCTACAACAGCTGGAGCAATAAGAGTGATGAGCAGTTTCATTGGGCTCCTGAGGACTGCTGGCTCACTCCAATTAAGAGGTCAGAACACCAGCAAAGCCTTGGCCACCATCCGAGTGTCCAAGCTTGGTAGTTTTAATAGAGGAGTTTTCAGATGGGAATTGTTTCTGTAGAAACCAAGAGGGTTACTCACTCCTACATAATGGCTATACAGCTTTTGTGATTGCCACAGTGGTTAGCTGGAAATATTAGGTCAGAAAAGACATGTAGAAACAAGCAGTTTCTTGTTAATTGTTTCAACATACTGTAAGTATCGATAGAAACATTATACTGTACACGCCACATTTAGGAGTGTTCTGGGTTCTGCCAAGGACATTAAATGCTGTATTTCAGCTGAAACAAATGTCTAGAAAGTAGTAAGACCATGTGCACACTGATTAAAAACACAACAATGATCCATGCTGATGATAGCTTTATCTATGTTCGCTTCCTTTTTACATTCATACAATTTAATAAACACTGTTTTGTAGTGCTTAATAGTCTATATTGAAGAGTATAAAAGTGCTTCATAATTTCCACTGAAAAATACAAGTACATGTAGACCAGGATGTACGAAAACCTTTAGACAACAACTCTAGAGTGATGTGGTACCGTTTACTGAGTGCAGCTATTTGTGCTTGATTAAGTGAGACGTTCTTTATGGATATCTTTCTTTTACTTAAGGGATGGAAGCCAAGACATACTTGTTCAGATTCTACCAGCAAAAAACCCCAATAAAAGATTGTTTTCTCCATAGCAGACGTCGAGCTAAAAATATATATAAAAGCTAAAATATAATTTTTGTGATAATTATACTAGTATAACAATCCCTTCCAATTCCTACCCTGTAGATAGCTGTGTTTTATGTATGATGTCTTGACTCCAATTTAGACTAATTGGCAACTTATTTTGTAATTAACACTCAAACAGTAGATTAATTGATAAAAACTTCCCTGTATTGTTTTAAGTTTCCTCTAGCACTGTAATTAATTAGTGAATAAAACAAACTGGGTTCTCTCTTGTTTTTTTAAGGCATCTGTTTTCTTGTTTCGCTCAGATCTTTTGGGCTATACGTATGGTATACGCTCATGTCTGGATGTTTTGTAAATGAATTAGAATCTGGGCAGAAAATGAGATGGCTTTGTGAGAAAGTAGAACTACACAAACTCTGCTCTCGCAGGCTTTTCTACCACACTCGTTGATTGCATGCTATTGTAACTGCAAGCAGCATTTTACAAACGGATTAGAGCTTAAGACTCGATGACTAAATGTTTATCTGTCTGTATTATATTAAGTCTATATTTATGTCTATATTTAAGTGGAGCAAAAAATATAATCTGATTGTAAGAAAAAATCTAATCTTGTCAGGTCTTTTAGTTACAATCTCTGGATCGACTCTGAACACACCTCAACATTTCTATATGACAATTGTAATTTGTCAGCATTAGGTTGTTATTTTAGTTCTTTGTTACTATGATTTATGGGCTCTTCAGTAATTTGGGCTTTAGCTCTTTCCAGGTTTTTAGCACTTATGAGCTTTATGGAACCAATGGCTTTAAACAAGGTTTGGCTGGATTTCTGTGTTTTAATATTCTCACTATATAAAACAATGGTATAATATCTAATAAACCTTTTCAACATATAGCATACGAGCACTTGTCACAGTCTTTTATTGTTGCACATTGCCTAAAATACATGATCTCTGTCAAATGGCAGGCAAACAGCTGCTGGTCCTCAGATCTCGGTTTAGTTCTTCGTTCTTAGTTCACTGTTGGTCCATGTCTAATACAGTGTATCACAGGATCAGGAAAGGTCAATTACAGAGAAGAGGAAAGGAAAATGTTGTACCACAGAAGCTTGTGCCAACTCGAGCTTTGAACTAGAGCGCAGTGAACAAAACAGTCATTTATATTTCCTTTCCCTGGCATTGTACAATTTCATGTTCTGCTTCTTCCACTGTGGAGTATGAAAAATGATTTTACCCTGGAGAAAGTATCAAACAGTTTCTCAGGGTCTGAATAGTATTCAAGAACAGACCAATCTGGCACTTAATGTCCTTTCTACAGTATATTTCGGCTCTGTATTTAGGTTTAACGATCAGTTCCTCAATTTCCTCAAGCACCTTGTCAACTTTTAATCAGATCCCAAAACGTACCAATGCTGACATATCTGGAACACCGTCAAAGTGAAGACATCTTAATGGATGAATCTTTTCAACAAGCTTGCAGTGAAAACCTTTCAGCACCCGAGAGTCAGTAATGGTGTAATACATAACATATGCAGCTTTTTGAGTCTTTAAACCTCACATATCAGTTGTAAAAAAAAATAGTGAAAATAAATGTAGACTTGAGTTTTGTATTTCCGTGCAATTGCTTCATATTTTTTAGTAATCATATTGTCAGTGTGATTTTTTCCATTACCTGCACCGGATGACATGAACAAGTGTAATTTTATTCATACCATGAGGTTAACTATTGTGCAAGACCTTCAACATGGTTGCTATATAAACTGTTGTGTTGTTATGTAATACAACGCACATAATTTCCTACAATGCGCATTTATAGGATTGTGAACAAATCTTTCAAGGTGGACACACCAGGTCCATATACTGTATCTGTGGAGAAATGTATAAATCACACATTAAAATGTGGCTCTGTAACCAAAAACAGATACTGTTTGTTCTTACAAAGACAATCCTTAACATGCAGCACAACCTAAAGGCAAGATTTGCTTCAGTAAACCTAAAACTGAAAACAGGAGTGGAGATTTATAGGTGTCTTGATTACATTTGTTTCTGGACAGCATGTAATTTCATCCCTATCCTGATCTTTTTTCTGAGTGATAGCAACTGCAAAAGTCACACTTTGTGACTTGTTATCTTATTATCTTGTTACTTATTATCACTACAATTCTCACATTAACAGATCTGTCTTTCATGTTGTACTGAAATGTATTATTATTAAATTAATAACGATGATGATGATGATTATTATTAGATCTGCTGTTAGTATTAATTAGTATTATAGCTACTATGGATACTATACCTAGGATGTTATTTTCAGAGCAGTCAGTTTCAGTCTAGAGTTTAAATTATACAAAATTGTCTTTGAGACTGGTCTATTGTGCTAAAACACTTTTTGTATTTGGTGAAAAAACTGTATATCTGGCTTATCTCTACACTTGTGAGCAATGCAGTGTGTTAAGGAACAAGCTACTCATTATTTTTTAGCAAGTCCACTGAGCAGGTAGTCTTCAATGATTTCAGGTCAAATATTTACACTCACCCACATTTTGGACAATGTAAAGTGTCCCTGTTTGGACACAGTATTTTTTTTGGGCCTTTCAATTCCAAGACAATTAAAAAACTTAGCAACATACTACACACCATAAAAGTCAGTGAAGCCAGTAACAGCACCGCCAGGGGCAGATTGTGTAGGCACGTGCAACTCTGGTTCAGTTCACCTGATGGTTTGATGATCTGCTTTAGTAAATTTAATTTCTCATATATTACATGAAGACATTGATCCAAGTGAAACCAGGGCATGTGAAAAGTGCACTAGCTGTTAAATAAATGGAAGACTCAGCACACAATAGTATCTAGCTACAAGTGTTCAGACCAACACTGTGAAGCCCCAGACTGGATTGTAGAAGTCCATGAATGACCAACTAGTCACTAAAAGTACATCAACTAAGTTAACTCTTTTATGGTATGTAGAATGTTGTTAAGTTTTTAAATTGTCCTGGAATTGAAAGATCCAAAAAAACCTAACAAACATTAGCTGCAAGCAAAATATCTATCATCAGATTGCTTTCTAGCATTAAATATTATACTTATAATCTTATCTTATACTTCTCATACAAGACAAGATTTCTTCTCAAGTAACTATTCAGACCAATATAGAGCTTCACACAGCCAGAGTTTCTGATCAATATGCGGATTTACCTAACCATTAATTAATTAATTAATTAATTCATTGATTTTCTACCGCTTATCTGAATGTCTTGGGTCACGGGGAGCCTGTGCCTATCTCAGGCGTCATGGGGCATCAAGGCAGGATACACCCTGGACAGAGTGCCAACCCATCGCAGGGCACACACACACTCTCATTCACTCACACAATCACACACTACAGACAATTTTCCAGAGAAGCCAATCAACCTACCATGCATGTCTTTGGACCGGGGGAGGAAACCCCCGAGACACGGGGAGAACATGCGAACTCCACACACACAAGGCGGAGGCGGGAATCGAACCCCCAACCCTGGAGGTGTGAGGCGAATGTGCTAACCACTAAGCCACCGTGCCCCCCTTAACTAATAATTAAACCTACTATATGGTTTGTTCAACTGACAGTTCAGCCCAACATGTGGCTTGGCCCATCTGGAAATTCTGAGCAACATGGGTTTTGCCGATCACTGATTCAGCTTGATTCTCAACATGTGGCTTTGCTTAAAACCAACGACTGTACAACATTTTGCCCTATATGCCCTATACTTTTCAACTTTTCCATCCTGGAGCTTGAACAGAATCATAGTGTAATTGGACTTGTCTACGAATTGTGTGTGCTTTGTCATGAAGGTAATTCAAAGTGTAACTGTTTAATGCATCCGACAGACGATAACCAAGTGGGTCAAGGTATTCAGTGATTACTTAAGGTGGAGAGAACAGCAGGAATGTTGAAATGCCAACAGCACTGGAACTGCAGTAAAGCAGCAAAGTACATGTCTGGACATGTTGATGACACCAGTGAAACTCTTTCATGCAACTTCATACGTCAATACACTGAAGATTTCTCTGTACAGAGAACAATGAGAACACTGTGGATATGGTGGGTCTGAATACCTTAAGTAAAAATTAAACCGGTGGGAAGTCCTTAATTAGGCATTTTGGCACCATACCGGTCATACAGGATTGTTTATACTATGTATGCTATAACCTTTATATCCAATTTAAAAAAATTCAACAAGCCAATCCTATTTTCATCGAATTTTGAATGAAGGATCTAATTAAAAGAAGCAGCTGCAAACATTTCAAACCACACAGTATGTTTCGTATTTCACACAATAGTAGATGAACATGGAGAGTTCTTTAATGAAACGTAGAAGAGTAGCGAGACCTGCAAGTCTGTTACTACTGCAATGGCTTTGATTGACATCTGTGATCATGCACATTTAGTGCAATTACATGCCAGCAATTGTCTTTTTGTGTGTTCATGCAGTTATCTTGACTATGGTTTATTTTGTGTTTCTCTTGCATTTGTAATGTAGTTTGCACAGTGCAGTCAATCGACCACGCTGACACAGAGACCCAGTAAGATTTAACATATCAGTTTACACGTCATGTATACGAAAAAGAAATAAATGAACAGACAGTCTGTCCTCTGAAAGAAAAAATATATAATATAAATTAAATTAAACAATAAAGATTTTGTGTATAATTAGTTACGGTCATGTCACAAAATATCAGTGGTGAGATAGATACAAGTTGTTAAGGAAGTGGACCAAAAAACACAAACCTTGCCGTAATTACTTGTCTTGCGTAAACTAAAGAAACCAAGCTGTTGGAGGCTTATTTACAGACAGGTGCATCTGACAGACACTCCTTGGTTTGAAAGCAATGCATCATGGGGTATTTTCATGGGCTCTCTCTGGTTTAAAGTTTTAAGATAATATAACCGTACACTGAGAATATAATCAGCTGCAAATTTATTCATATTGCATTTTTACACTAGGCCTCCAACATGAAAAAAACAAAAAAAAAACAAAAACATGGGAATATAATGGAATGGTGAAAAAGTGAATCCAGTCTTACATATACCTATATCTATTAATCTCTCTCTTTCTCTCTCTCTCTCTCTCTGTATAATATATATATATATATATATATATATATATATATATATATATATATATATATATATATAAAGCATATATTTTCAGTACTATTAAAATATAGACTACATTTGACTGACTATAGAAGGCCAAAGCAATAAATAAATAAATAAATAAATAACAGACAAAATAAATACTATAAAATGAAGAATGTAAATGGGCCAGATTTTGTGATGGCTTTTTCTGATCATCTCAGGAAAAAATAAAAAGGTATTGGTATGAAATTCTGCAGAAATTCTTAAGCATTCTTTTCAGCAGTTCTCAAACAAATTCTTATGCAAACACAAAGTCTTGATTTAGGGCATTTTTGGTAAAGTGAAAAAAAAAATCAAGCTGTAATTTGAACTTAACCGGTATTATTTAAGACTTTCTGGCTTCTGACACACTACAGGTACAATACAGAGATTTATAAAGTGAAGTAGTATTCAGAGGCATTTTTTTCCACCATTCAGCTTCATAATAAGTTAGTGTCTGCGTTTTGCCACTCAGATGTGGGGTTTTTTTTGTCTGGCATAATTTTTTACGCTGCAAAATACAGTTGAAGCGAGTGAACCTGTTACACAAGTGATCATATCTGATAAAAAGAAATAAAACAACAGACACGTTGGAAATAATATAACATTGTACAAGAATATTGATGGGCGAATGCTTACATTTCCTGGTGTTACTGTACACTGTGTAAACCAGGTCTTATATTGGTGCTGTACCTTCCCCACAATGCATTACTGTGAAGCCAACGGATGTGTTGAATTATTGACATAGTGAGCCAAATATTCATTCAGTAACAGGCAAACTAGACAAATTCAACTGGCTGGACTCATAGCTTTCACATGCCCAATGATAACTCAGATTTCTAGTGCTAAGCTTTAATAACCTTCTTACCAGCTGAGAAAGAAGGAACAGTAATGAACAGTAACTCAATTTTATACTTTGAGATTCATTTTTACTGTTTTTCATTTTTTTTATTTCTTTATTTTATATTATTCTTATGGATTTTTAAACTTCTTCAGCCGATTGTGGATTGCAGCAGTGCTGGATGCTGGCTCAAGGTCATGAATATGTAGCTCAGTGTCATTACACAGTTTCCTTTAGTTCTCCATGCTGAAATTAAAGGCACCATTGATATTGTTTCTGCCTTTGAAATACTGAGACCATATATACATACATATATATATAACAAATGGCACTTTTTTCAAGAAGCAAACACATTATATACACATTTAATTTATAAAAGATTTTTGCACTACATAACTAAAATAAAAGTTATTTTTTATATCCCTCAAATACTTAATTTATATAAAATAAATGTTTAGTGTTTACTCTTAGTATCCTTTTAATTTTTTCTATGGTATGTTCACTTTTACACAGCAATTGGATCTTGGTTAGCCATTACGTTGGCTAGTCTGCTCTGTAGATCATCTTGTGGGGAGAGGCGCAGTGCGGCGTTAGTCCTGCTGCTCTCTACCAGCTCCAGCCCCAGCACAGTCATGCCTGCAACCGCAGCGTTCTGTATGAGGAACGGTGTGTTCTCGGCGATGCGCTCTTCCTCTGCCTCACTTTCTGAGCTGCTGCTTTCAGAGCTGCTTCCACTCTGCTCATCCTGACTGTTCTGAGATCCGACTTTTGTTCTTTTAGAGTTTTGCATGGCTGTGGGGCTATCAGCAACAGTTGTGGGTTGTTCACAGGGAACAGAGAGGTCCTCCTGCATGCTCTCATGCTGCTCGTCCTCCTGGATGTGCAGCGGGCTGGCTGGAGGGCTCATCTCATCCAGGCCATGGTTGTAGTGGGCAGAGTTGCGGAGCTGCTGGGCTCGGGTGGACTCTGATTTCTCTCTGAGCCGTGGGGGCGTGAGGAACAGCAAAGGGCGTTCCTCCTCACCCAATGGACTCGTCGCCATGGATGGGATAGAGGTTGCCAGGCTGGGGAGAGGTGCTGACATTTCAGAGGGAGGGGAGGAGGGCGTTGCTGGGGAAAGCAACTTCACAGGCGAGAGGCGTGTCGGTGTTGTCACGGTCGAAACAAACCTTACATAAAGAGGATGAATTTCAATTGTATGAATAACATATTGCTGGCTGAAAAAATACTGTGAAGTTACATTAACATTATCATTTACATAAGGAGCCACAAAACATTTGGTTTAGGAGTTTAGGGCTGACTTTACCTCTCACTGTATGGAGAGTCTTTGTAGGAATCCGTTGTTTCTCTGGAGTTTTTGACATAGGTGTTGACATCTCGGGCTCCTCCGGTGGCATTTAGACGTCCGCGGTGGCTCGGAGTGCCATTCCGGCTATTTTGTACCGCAGAGATCGCACGAGTGTCACACACCACATTCTCTGGCTTTTTATTACTCCAACTATATTGTCACAGAGAAAAACAATCAAAAGGACTACCATTGACAAGCAAGCTTATCTAACCGAGCTTGTACAAAAGACTTAGTAAGTTTAATATATAATATTAAGCTTTTGTTAAACTAATGGTACAACAGAGAAGGAAAAAAAAACTACACTCGTGCAATTATTTTTCATTTCAAAGACAAAAACCGATGCTGATTAATACATTAGCTCTCACGATACGATTCTATTACACAACCTGCCTTATTGCCTTACTTCTTCTGGAATGCAAATCAAAAAATCATTGTTCATACTAATTAACCTCCAAGAGTCCAATATTTTGCTCATTCTACAGTTTAGTATAAAGCTCTATTATTCAGTCTCTAGTCTGTTTACACTCTCAGAAAGGAAGTGAACACTGTACCCCTGACTGAGGCTAGCGGTAACGGCAGTGGAAGGCTGAGTCGGCGATGTGTACTGGTTCAGGGTAAATGAAGTTTCTGTTTCCTTCTCGATCACGTGCTCAGCAGGGACGGCATTTTTCGATGTGTACTGCTGAAATCAGAAGAAATCAACAGAACGTGAGCACATATGCTTCAACGTTAGTACAGATTTCAGATACAGGCCTGTTTGTGTCTTGTATTTTACTTAAAGTAATGGACCATAATGTTCACTTTCCTGCTACACTGTGGTCATTTTGGTGGTCATACCGCCTAGATGTAATTGAGGCTTTATCTCGTTTTAAATGGTGCGAGCACTTACATTAACAAGCTGCAGGCTTTGCGGTGGTTGATGGAGGTTTTGGGGGTACTGCGAGCCATTGCCTATGTCAGCCATGGCATTTCGCTTTCGTAAACTCTGCCTCAAGCGATCATGCAGCTTTTGCCTCTGTTTCCTGCTCAACGAACAAACACGTATCTGATTAAAACATCTCAGTGTGTCACATCTCAATATATGAATCATTCATAGAATACACACGAAGCCAACATTTAAATATCGATGGCAAACGGAATTACTTTGTTTTGCAGTAGGCCACCACACACATGATGCCAACAACTAGGAGAGCAATGCAGATGCCTGTTATTGTTAATATGCGTTTCTGATACAGCTCCTCAGCTTCTGGAAAAGAGGACAAAGATTTTTTTTTTTTACAACCCCACAATAACATCATTTTAAAAATAAGGTTGTATTTTAACATGGTGGATTTGTGCAAATGAATTAAATGTTATAAAATTCTATTTGCAGAAATCTCACGAATAAACAGATAGATTTTTTTTTTTTGATTAGTAGAGTTGGGAATGCAAATTGATCTCAGGATGCAGTTTTGCAGAATACAATAGTATTCATTAAAGGTGGGTTTGAAAGTCACTGTGTCAAATACATCCTTGGAAATGCATTCCTATAAATTCCCGGTAGATCGGGCATAGATAACACATTACTTACATGTGTGTATTTGGGTTAATTATGCTGTTTATAGATAAAGATCTTGAGGGTTGTTTTCAATAAGAACTCGAGTATGTGAAATACTTTGTAGCTTCTGCAGAACCAAAGCAGCAGTGATTAGTAAATCTGACTGTTTTTCTTGGTCATACACTGCTTTGGCTTGCAAGTGCTCCAGTTTTTCACAAACACAAGGCTTTAGGAAACAGGACTAAAAGAGCAGCAGCACTTGGTCACAGGGTCTGTGGCAGGCTTGTAAAATGATATATGATTCATATGCTACATGATTCAAATCCTACAGTGTGTGAAAGAGCCATAAATTCTGCCTTCATATCAATAAAATCAACAGAGGGTTTGAAATACTCAATGTTTGACGCCCTGTGAGCAATTGCTGTTGTCTAAACTCAAAGTCTTCCGGTTAACAATTTATTAGTTCAGTTTATTGGTAGTAAACATCCTCTGAAACGGGCACATGACACAACTGCCATTACTACGTCTAGAAAAAAAATGCAGGTATTTTGTTTAAAGCGTAGAAAACTAATTAAAGGAAGAAAAAAAAAGAGAAAAGGAAAAAAAGTTGCAGGATGAGATGGGCTGAGGAAAGAATGAGGAGGAGAAAAAAGAAAGATGGGAGGACGATGTTCAGCATATTTTCCAACATGCAAAGATTGGAGGGATGCAGAGGAAGAGAGCAAAGCAAAGACTGAAGGGATCTGCACATACAGCATAACCACAGAGCAATTCATCTAATACTAGAGGGTTGTGTGTGTGTGTGTGTGTGTGTGTGTGTGTGTGTGTGTGTGTGTGTGTGTGTGTGTGTGTGTGTGTGTGTGTCTTGAACAGAACATGTCAGAGGTTTACATGAATAATTGAGGATCCTTTACTGCCATTCAGGCTGCGTGTGCTGATGCACCCTGCGAATCAAACACTCTCAAGCACTGAGGCAGTGATGCAGGATTTAAGCTTTAATATTGACTGTTCTAAGAGATTGGGATTTAAAAATCCTCATTCTTTGAGCAACGGTACTGTTGTGCAAAGAATTATCACAATAATGCAATGTGGAGCAAAATCACATCTGTTATGGCTGTATGATCCCTTCAATAGCAAAAGGAAACTGGCTAGAGTTGAAGGAAAAAGGCTCAAGCTACTAGTCCTACAAGTCTGCAAACTAGAAGGAAGGAACAGTTCATACCCATAAATTCAATCCCATGATGTTCTGCCGAGGCAGAAAAGATGACAAAAAGAAAGAAAGTACAGTTGGTTGGAGATTTGAGTGATAATGTTGTAATGATCACCTGGCTAAGCAAATATTTAGACAACTGCAAAGTACTAAGTTACTAGAACCCACGTGCCTGAGCATCTTTCATCTGAAACAATACATTGTCCAGCAATTCAATTGTATTAATTACTGTTTCCAATACATTTCATGGCTGACTGTCATAAGTTGGTTAAAATAGCATGCACATGCAAACATCACTGTGCTTGCATCGTGACACAGATTGGCCCTAGTCTTTGTAACAGGAGCGAATCCTGTGTTATTCCATTGGAAACACCACCACATGTCTTTCATGCTGTTAGGGACATGCATCTTTCACTCAAGTACAGTATTTATACCATTGAGTGAGATGAAACCATAAGGCACATTAAAATGAAAACCAAAAGCTTTCACTGTTTTCACAGCCATGCTATTCATACATGTTAAGATAAACATACAACCTACAACCTACAACACGTATGTTGCATCCTCGTCATGTATGAAGAAATACACTCACTGATCACCTCAGTAGAAGATCTGTACAGCTGTTCAGTCATGCAATTATCAAATCAGACAATCACGCAGAAGCACAGACTCAATGAAACTGTATATTTGAAAACCCGAAACCATTCGCCCGATCTTTTTCCTCTTTCTCAGCTGTCACTGTCCCTGTTTCGGTGAGTATGTGCCCGATTTAGTCTCAGTTTTCTCTTGGTGGAAGTAACACCTGATATGGTCTTCTGCTGTTGTAGCTCATCCACCTCAAGTTTTGATGTCCTGTGCATTCTGGAAAGCTTTTCTGCTATATGAGTTAATGTGAACTTCCTGCCAGCTCGGACCAGTCTTACCATCTCCTCCGACCTTTCACACCAAGATGGTGTTTTTACCTTTAGAGCTGCTGCTAAAAAGTTGTGTGTGAAAGGTTTCTGAGATATTTAAACTAGCGTGTCCGATGAGTATACATGTTTCTTCACTGATGATAGATGTGAACATTAACCGAAGCTCTTGATTTGATATCTTCACGATTTTATGCACGGCTCTTCTGTTAAATGATTGTCTGCTTAGATAATTACCAAATGAGCATCTGTACATACATGTTACATACAAAGTACTTGCTTGCAGGATTTAGTTTCAGTGTTCGTTATGGAAAGAGCTAAAATGTGTTTATTGTTTTTAAAACTTCATATTTGAGTCCCAGGCTGAGTGACATCTAAAAAACAAAACTATAATTCTGTTTGTTGCCTGGATTTTATTTAATTTATTCCCAGCAGGAGATATGGAGTCACAATTTTAATCAAAATCTGCCTAAAGTTATTGAGAACTGAACCGTTTTTTTTCCACAGAGAGCGATAGCTCAATGGTTAGTGATGAAGATCTACTTCTGTGCCAAGGATTGTAATTCAAGGTGCTAAGCTAAACTAGCTATTTGCTGCGCAAACAGTGGTAAATCACTGCTAGTGCAGCAGATGCTCCTCCACCATGACCTCAGTAACACGTTCAGAATGATTTGAAGTAGGGAAGCAATGATTTGGCAATACATAAATTGGGGCCATATAATAATTGCCAACCCAAATTATAAACTGCTGCAGGTGCTAAGGTCAACAAGAACAGTGTGGCAGTTAATACTGATTTAAGCTTCTTAGCACCCACTAGTCCTAGTGCACTGCTGGTTCTGGTCCAATACCAAATGTATCATTGTGGAGTTTGAAAATCATTACAGTCTGTTTCTATCCAGAAAACTTAGATTTTAGCTCAAGCTCTAAAAAGTGTGAGTTCAGTCGTCTGCTGCTTCAGACTTTTAAAGAGTCAGCTTTGAGGGATATGCTCTAGTATATCTTGGTATATCTAAAAAAAAAAGCATTTAAAGCAGTTTTTTCTTCTCATCAGAAAACAATGTGACTTTTAAAGATTTTCTTCTTATTTGTGGTTCAAGTTCAGGCAAGTTTAATACTCAATCTCAAATGAAATAAATCTTATGGCTCTCTGAATGTATAAAAAAGACAAAACCCTCTAATGCTTAGACTATATTAATAAAATCCTGTATAGTTTTGGCACGAGGGCTTAGCTGCTGTTCACCTGGCCATAAGTTGGCTCTTCAGAACAGATGATTTGTGATTTAACTTTTTCGTCTAAACCTATATTGCATAAATTGGCACAAAACACTCCTGTCTGATTCTTTTATAGGATGTCCAACTGATTTCTATTGAAGAGTAGAGCAGGCCTTACTCCTTTTACATCTCTGGCAAGGCTGTGGACATCTCTGATGAAATATAACGAAATCTTTAGTTCACCTCTTTGCAAATTGAAGAAATGTATCTATCCACTGCCTCCATATTCAGGTTAATATTCCAGCATAACAAAACTAGGTTAAAAAATGTTAAACATGCGAGGAGTAGGTATGGTACAGGACGTACAACAGAACCCCAAAAACAGCACAGAAAACACTCTGATCTGTCTACTAGGAAAAACAAAAAAAGCAATAGGAAATAGCGTTGATTGAGCATGCTTCAATCCAAGCGCAGACAGGAAAAGGAAATAGACGTACTGTAGAAGCTGGCCATTACGTAGTTTTGGCAGCGATCAC
This sequence comes from Tachysurus fulvidraco, assembly GCF_022655615.1. NCBI lineage: Eukaryota > Metazoa > Chordata > Actinopteri > Siluriformes > Bagridae > Tachysurus > Tachysurus fulvidraco. The sequence continues at coordinate 13,773,873 of NC_062537.1, read as the reverse complement.
CAGTAAACTCATTTGGGCACCTGAGAGGGAAACAAAAAAGTCATAGAGAGAAGAGAGAAGAGAGAAGAGAGAGAGGAAGTGAGTGGATACCCAAAAGTTCTCCCCGTGCCCATGTGCATTTCTGGTGTTCTCTGCAAAATGTGTTACAAACATTGACAATGTTTGTTGAAACACACTCTTCCCAACTATTGGCCAAATCACAGTCCCAAAGTAACGGCTTGATTGGGTGATTTTAACTTCTAAGCGATTGAATTTTCCCCCAAAATAAAAAGAATTAAATAAATAACCCAAATAAATCAATAAATCACACAACTGAAGGAGGATTCAACAAATCAGAATGCAGTATCATCACCATGCGAACAAAACTGCATCAGCAACTGGTCCAAATGTCCTCCAATGGAGATGGCAGTAGCCTGTTTTGATGCTGGCTTCAAATGAGCCAGAGCAGCGATTAGTGGCTTAAAGTGGTCTGTACCACACACATTTCCACACCTGTCCAAATCTAATGGAGGGGACAGATGGACAGTTATGAGTTATGGAGACTGTGATTAGGGAAATGGTAGGAGGAGAGACAAAAGCATAAAACACCAGCTATGCGGCATGCGCTTGGGAAGGTTCAGTGGCTGCACATACGTTCTTGGTTTGAGACTCTGACAGGTTCTTTGATTTCACAGCGGATCCCTATGAATCCTGGAAGGCACCTGAGAAAGGGGTGGGGGTGGGGTGGTGGGTGAGAGGGGATGAGCATATCGAAAACAAAAACTGACACTAAACAAAGAACATAATGTCTAACAGCAAGCACCACAAAGTACATAGCAATTACATTATAACATTTAGAAAATTCCGTTTGAGATATAATTTGATAGTCCAAAAATGGACACGGCTGCTTTTAAGGGAATAACTGCATATCCTGGCCTGTGGTCTTGTTTAAAGTTTAGGTGGGCATTAGAAGTGTAGTTGGATGCCAAGACCGGAGCTTTTTGGAAGGCCATCTGCTCTCTGATGACAGAGTCGGGCTTTCTAAAGCTCTGATAAAGGGAATCTAGTAGCGTGACTGGCACAGCCTCTGACTTCTTCCAGCTGTGCCTATTACAGGGTCTTAACAGCTGGGACAGCTGAGTCTCTCAGCAGAGAGTAGAAAAGAGAGACTGGGGAGACTAGGAAAGAAATAAAATAGAGAATATGGTAATTGCCTGCTGTGAAAGCCTGAGAACAAATAAGGTCTGTAACATGATATACAATATATTAGAATAATAAGTCATGGATTTGCAACATGAATATTTAAGAGTGAAGGAGACATAAATGTTTGAAGCTTCTGATAATACTTCAAGATGGCTGGCTGCAGGAACACAATGATAGCGTGCTTTTCATTACACATCCTCTGTGTCAGGGTTCACCTCCTGACGTGTGTATGAGACTACTGAGATCTCAGCACTGTCTGAATCCAGGAGACTCAGGAAGCCACCCTGCTTCCGTACAGTATAGACATACAGGCATGGTGAGAGAGAGACAGATGAAAATGAATGACCAAGACAGGCTTGCTGTTCTTCTTGCCCACTTTGTCCTTCAGTGTTTGCAGAATAAAGACACACAGCAGCAGTGATTTTCTGCTTAGTCACTGAAGTATTTAATATTAAATGCGTCTTATGTATTGGAAGGCCACAAGCCAAAGTGTCTCCTTGGCAATGTTAAGCCTCCCAGGCCATCAGAGCTTTTTCGTAATGATACTGATGGATCCACGCTTGGATCACTGGACTAGCAGAGTGTCTGAGAATCTGAGACTACATTCTCTGCGCATTGTGTCTCTACTGTACTTTTATATGCTATAAGTGCAATAGATCCGTTTGAAATCCTCTCTAATGATGAGATGGGCAATAACCTTTAACTGTTATACAGTAAAAAAAAAAAAATAAATAGCACCATTACTGATAAAATCTGTTACTTTTCTTTTTGTCATTCATTCCTTCACCTGCTCCTTCACGCTACAGCAGGTTTTTCCCGTTCTTCCAGACTATAATCTTTACTCTCAGACAAAGCATGGACAGTTTCAACCCCTGGAATCTTCTTTCCTGCTTGGTGGGGCTTTTTTGGGGAAAACATGGTACATGCCAGCACTTCCCAGTGATTTGCATATGTCTAACAGATACTGCTAACAGGTTCTACATTGTGCGGGATCTAAAAATGGCATGTAAAGCATGGAAAGTCCTATTTGGCAATACCTTCAAGTAAAATCAGTAATGACATCCCTGTAATAACTGTATATGAAAAACCACATTCCAAATTATGCAACCAAAATGTAATCTAGTCTAATGTTTAGACTAGTTGGGTGTTGGTTAATGGTTTCTCATATGCATACTATTTTTCATCCTTCCACCTTACCTGCAGAGGTGTTTGGTGCTGTTGGGTGTGACATTCACAGTTAAGCACTCGCCCCCATTCACGCAGTAGCTCCTCTCTTCTTCTTTGCAACGCATCATATGACTAGACGTCTTGGCTGACGCTGTGGTGCTGGCTGGCGCTACAGGCAGAAAAAGACAGAACAACTTAGTTCTCAGAGAACATAGACACTGAGTAATAAGTTTTTTGCTGAATTTAGTGCTAGGGTAAGGAACGGCTGGTCCAAACTGTGCTGCCGTTGTAAATGGAGGCCAGGTTGTCGTACTGAGCACAGCACTCACTGTGATACCAGATCCTCTACAAGGACGTTGCAGAAAATGACACCCACATTGTGTTTGGTCCTAGTGTCCTTCATTGTTGCCAAATAGTTTGCTGAATATTCGAGAAATATGAGAGGACAAGGACTGCACCGACAAGGCTTTTTGGATTATTGATGCGGTCCAAATCAATGCATGCTGCTTACCTTGAATCCCAAAGATCCCTGCCTTGAATATTATATTAGCGATATGTTCCAGAATGAGAAACTAGACACTCTTGAACAGGCAAGCACTTTTTTAAACGCTTGAATAGGTGGTGCCATAATAATCATATGCTAATCTAAAACCAAGTTATAAAAATAATAAAACTGTCTTTGATTCTCAAAAGAATGAATAAAAATCCAAATGCAAAATAATGTTGCACAATATACATTAAAGCCATCTTAACTGCCAGATTGACTCAGACATGCCAACACATGAAAATTAAGTGTACCAAGAGATTAACCAAGGAATCTTCTGTAAAAAGACAAAGCTGTACAACACTTTAAAAGAGCAGGTGTTACCTGTAACGCTTTGGTTGGAATTGGACAAATGGAGCCGCATTTCTGCTTCCCTTGACACTGCTACTTAGTAGGGATAAATAGTCCTGAGCAAAGTCTACCCGATACTGGCCCGTTCCAGTGTGGAAGCTCAACAATCAACATTTTTAAACAAGCCCTTCCTGCTCCTGCTCTTCACCTCCCTCCCACGTCACACCTGGCAAAGGCACGCTCACGTGGCTGCAATGCAGCTGTGCGCAAGCAAAGACGTCACGGCTCTATGTTCAAATAAATGAGTTTGTACCTCAGCCAAAAAAGGACAGATATTTATGCATAGAATAATGAAGGAGAACGTCTAGCCCACTTCCTGTCACCCTATTCACCTAGACGTTCCGTCTTAAATGATCAGCATCTGATCAAGGCTGTGGCACGGCACTGTAACTAATCTTGATCTGTCCACTGCCAGCACCCTGATCATCGGCTGTGTGACTTCACATAGTAATTGATCAATAAAGCGCAAGGTTTACGACCGGATTTATTCCAGCAGGAATTTTGCAGGAGGACATCAATATCCTCTCTAACTGACATTTACTTCAAACAAAGCCATTATTTTATAATACTAACGTGTTCGTGATCAGAAAAGTCAGCAGACTAAATGTCCAGAACAGATACTGCAACATCATGTCTCCTTCCTGAGAGACAATCGAGTTAGCTTAGAGATTATAACGGAGATGCCAGAGTGAAATCATAGGTCAGGGACCCTGTCAGGTAACCATCGAGTTGGTGGACATCACCATTGAGTTAAATGCAATTCAGCCTCTATGATCCATACCCCTGTTGTTCTAGACAACCTATGCCGGTTAAATAATTGACAGTGCAACAGATCGCTTTTGTCTCACTAATGTGATTATTGTGTTTCTCCCCCATTAAACCTACAAGATCAGAAATCTGAGGCTGCCACAGATCATCAGTCAAGCACCAACAGCTTTCTTTGGCTCCAGAAGGGGAAAAAAGGACTTAAAATAGATTAGCATATGTCTAAATCTCAAAAACAACACATAAAAAGAGAGAAAACAATGAGATGGGTTACCATCAGCAGAGAGGTAAAGGGTGGAGTGACAAGCAATAGAGTTAAAGTAAAAAAGTCTGAAACAAAGACTATTCAGTTAATGTTATGCTTTTGGCAACTTGTCTCTCAACTGATAGACAGTTAAACAAAGTAAAACTGCCTCCATGCCAGCAGGGGACATGGGGTCTTTTCAAGGTGAGGGACAGAGCATCCAAACCATTCAGTTCACATCTGAATGTGCTTCAATGTGTTCAAAGCAGGACTGCTACATTTAAGATGCCACAGTTAAATATGAATGATGGTTCAAAAGAAGAAGAAAATAAATTCCACTGTTCTGAAAAAGTCCACATTTGTATTGATAGCTAGTTCTTTTTAAGCACCCAAAACTTACAGCCAATGAAGTATCAGATTAACATAATTCCACCTGATTTCGTTTTTGCTTGCGTACCCAGCAACACAAGGGTGCAATTTGAAGTCACGCCTAAAAGCAGGCAGTCAGGTTTTGGGTTTCAGTGCAGCAGGGCTTAGAGATAGATAAAGGCTGCTGGCTTGATCAGTTTGGGTACGTTTGAATTTTTTTCACTGGTGGAAAGAAATCCAAGCTGATGGCTATGCAGACTGGGTGCAATAGTGCAACACTAGCTTCCTCCTCCTCCTTCTCCTCCTCCTCCTCCATTGCTGCATTCACTGGGACAGCAGTTTTACTGCAGCTAATGTGAACAGTCCAGTCAGAGAGCTCTAAAGGGCAGATGCAGCACTGCGGTATGCTGGTAAAGCCCAAACCTCACTGACTACTCCATAAGAAATGCAGCAATATGTTATACATGTACATTGTCAAGCTTTGGGTGATAATCACAAATAACCAGTTATTCTATTCACAGCCATCTGCTTAGAAATCAAGCTCAGAGTGATGAATTATAAATGACTTTGCTCCTTTAAGAGAAGCCGCTGCCTGTGATACTGTACAACACTGTTCTCCAAGTGTCAGGGTAAATGAATAGTAGTTACAGCCCCCTGTATCTGTCTCTGAGGTTCAAAACATCCAATACATCAAGACAACAAACAAGAAATTATCCATTCCATATTTTTGCACTTTTTTCGAGCCTGCATCTGGTGCTGAGTTCATGTGAGAAGTCCCCTAAAGGCGGGTCAGATGTTGGGGCAGATGGAGCAGTTCCTCAGGTGCTATACTACAGACATGCCATCACTGCCACTGCTAGAGCCAGACAGGACCACCGGATGATTAATGTGACACACAGTCAGCCAATGCCTGCAGGAGGAGGCCACAGCATCTGTTTGTATGTGAAGCCATGGTGACTCTGTATGCACGCAGTATGTAATCCAATGAAAGCACCCGATGGGGAAGGTGTGCTTCCCATACCTGTTGAGCAACAGAGAAACCGGCTCCAAGCTGTAGTACGTGTGGGCACCGATGAGACAAAAGGTGGATTTGTGTTCAAAGCCTAATAAGGAAATAAGTTCCTGTGAAAACTTCCTCTGGATGGTTTTTAATCTACCGCTTCATTTGTGCATGTGTTTCTCCTGAACTCAGGCCATAATATAGTGACAGAAATTGTTTGTTAGAAAGGTTTTTCTGAAAATATTCCCTAATACACAAAAAAGTTATTTAAATCCAGTTAAATTAAACAAGGTTTAACCTTTCCATCTGTTGGAATAAAACACCTAACGTCCAACACACCAAGTTAAGGGTCTGGATAGCATTAGGAGGACAACAAGCATCATACTCTAATCTGTATCTTTTTTATGACTGTATCATGTAGTACAAAAAAAAGCACATTTTATTTATTTTAATTATAATCTATTTTATAGTAGAAGGAGAAGGACCCCAATTACATGTTTGTATGATCAGAAACATGACCAGGGAAACTGCAGGCTATAGGTTTAAACCAGAAAGGGGGCAAGCACAGGAACTGCCAACTTTAATCTTTCCAGCCATATACTGTATCTGCTAATTTCTTTCTCTATTGCCATGGACACAGTGGACACAAAGCACAGAACTCAACCAGATGCTGAGCCACAACACAGGTGAGGATATGAAAATATAATCAATACTGTGATAATCAATGTCACCTTTGTAATAATAATAATTACAGCTCGGAAGCAAACCTATATTGTATATATAGTGTATATGTGCACAAAATAATCAGAATATAATATTTGTCACATTGCTCACCGTGAACAGTTGGTGCCCTTCACTTCCTGTAATGTTCCATTAAAAGGCAAAGAAAAAAGCTTTAGCGTTAACCTTAACCAACACGGTTATTTTAAAACGTTTTGACCTATTTTTGCATCTCACTCAATCTTACACTTAAAGACTTGAACAGCAATATAAAGTCAGACACACTGCACCTACATCACTAAGCCTACAACCAGCAAATCAGCATAAACGACATCTAAAATGTATTCACTTTGATTGTGACTGATGTGCTGGCAAAGCTAGAGTCTACAGGGATAGCTCTTTCCTGACAATCTGCTGTCAGTACAGAATCAGGCTCTGCCCTGAGATACCCACAGGCTCTCCTTCCTGATTTAAAGTCATCTATCATAAGGAGGAACTGAGCATTCAAGCCTGAGGTGATGAAAAGTTTGTGTCCAGTCACATCTTTGTCCTTGAATACTGTGTATGATGTACAGCAAGAGTGCCAACCTTCTAAGTGTTTTCCACACTGAGGATTTTGCTGTGTAACAGGAGCAGGACATACCTGCAATGCAGTCAACTGTATAATTATAGCCTGGTAGTGAATTACACATCAGTGGAGCAGTAATTGTTTTGTCATTTTACAAAGATGCTAAAAAGGAACCTTTGATGGTTTCGATTATATTGGGCAAAGCTAAGAATCTAGCATTTGACGTGTATTGATTAGCTTCCTGGCAACTGATGCAAGCAGACAACTATGCACCGCACCAAAGATCAAAGTAGTCTACATAGACAAAAAGGAAGATGCATTAAGGGAGGAAAAAAAAAAATCACTAATGCTTTGGTACAGGGTGATCCATGCTGCCACCGCACCGGTATCTCTGTCTCGATCTTTCTTTCTCTACATGCCACTCGAGCTTCCACTGCAGCCCCTGTACCTCAGGTTAAGTACTAGGAGAAATCAATGTGAGGAAGCTAATTTGAGGTGCAGGGAATTGTATAGTCTCCATGAGGTGAGGCTGAAAGGATTAGGTGAAGGAGAAACCCAAATACATCGAGTAGCTTCTGCTGATTCACATTCTCCTGAGTCAGCTTGTGCAGACATTCTTGTTCACCTATAGGATTCAAAATGGAGATAGCTCAATGCCGGAGGTGTGCAGTACAGGCTCAGATTTCTTATACCTATTATCACTCTTAATAATCCCATCCCATATATATATTAACATATATATTATATTATATATTATATATCTAACGCTTGCAGTAAGGTAATATCCTACGCGTTAATTGAAAATGCAAGTGAGAAAGAGATTTTTATAAAAGCATTCAATACTTATAGACACAAAAACCCCCAAAAATTATAACATTGAGGAAAAGAATAGTTCTGTTCCTGTGAGAGGAAACGAATTGCGCCGAGCGGCACAGAAGCGCCACATTAGTCGGGGCCAGTATTCGCCAGGAGGTCTCCAAAACTTCCGTTATTGCACATAGTGCTCACAGACAATAACAGACAGACTGATGGGTATGCTGGGCATATCATGTCATGCCATTTAGGAAGGTGTTAAAGCAAAATTAGTTTAGAGCTGGAATGAAGACAGAAGGTCAGTATCATCTCATGATAATACAGAAGGGTAATAATGAATAACACATCCTATACTTAGGATGACACAGCATATAAATACAGAAACAGACACCGAGCTTTCAGCTTCACGACCAGAGATACAATCAGCGTATTACAAACGCAGTGACCTGAAGCTGAGTCATATGTTCACCACACTCACTTACCAATTCCTATTAGCAGGAAATAAAGCCGTAGATATGTTACAGCGCATTATATGGCATGGCTTCATGACATTTATTTCTATTTGCATATGCAAATACTATAGGAAGCAAATGTAATATGTTAAAGGCTTACCTATAAAATAATGCAGAAATGTAGACTGAACGAGAAATAACCGAGCAGATATGACTGCATTATAGAGTTCGTGAATGTCTATAGTGTAGGTTATATAACAGAACGTCATTTATGGAATATTTTTTAGCGCCTCGTTAATGAGCTGTTTTGTAAAGAACTAGCATTAAAAGTGCTTCAGAGCAGATGAACTGCTCTTTCTGTCTGTTTGTGTGTGTGTGTGTGTGTGTGTGTGTGTGTGTGTGTGTGTGTGTGTGTGTGTGTGTGTGTGTGTGTCCATCCAAGAGACAGAAAGAAAGGCTCTTTGACGGACTCGAGGCAAATTACCACACCATCATTCCTGTAATAACTACTTGAACACCAGTCCCAGGAACAGCACAAGTTCCTTATTGAAACCACTGATAACTGCCATTTGTCTCACCTGCATCTGATGCATTATCAAAGTTTTAGCACTTTTTCTGGCAAAATCGCTCATACAGACATATGAAATAAATATTTAAAGTGTTATTTAAATTACAATAATACAAATAAGACCAATAATTCAACAGAAGGTCGCACCACTCTGCATACACTATGACTAATCACTTTAAATACAAGCCAGACATCTCTTATACTTAATGCCTCCAAGAGGTCCATATTTGGCAACTGCAGCTACTCGTTAGATTCTTATTAATTATCCGTTAGATTCGTTCAGATTGATAATGCACCGTTTGAAACTACCAAAAACCGAGCCTACTAATAAAAGAGGCAGAGAGTTATAAAAAAATAATGGAAATGTGAATGTAATGCCCACACACACACACTCCATCAGTTCATGGGCCATAAAAGTAGATATGAAGAGACACTTCATGTCCATTTCTCATTCTCTGCTAAATCAAAGTTTTTCAAATGACTAGCTGCTTCTGTATCATTTTGTTAACAAGTATTATTTATGTTTTATAGGTATTATTATTTACATCAAATTATGTGCAACATTAGAGCCGTGTGAATCAGCAGCATTTATATCGCAGCGGTGCTGAATGCTCACTTCTGATTGGTCGGAATATATTCATTTTTTTCAACGTCAGCTCTGATAGTTCAGGCGGCCATAGCCAACATATTAAAATCTTATGTAATTCCTAAATAAATGACACTTCAAAATATTTTTTATAATAGCAGCATTGTTGAAAGGAGCCTCTGGTGTCAGTGCAATAAGATGAAGAGCTATAACTTTTTTTTGATATAGTAAAGTCTTACAGATAGAGGACTTTACAGGTTTTCTGTAACATGACAATCTGAGGTGTTATTACTGCTGTTGGAATGACCAGAACATGAAACCTAACTATTCTTTGATTAATAAATAATTGTAATCAGTAGCAAACTGATGCTGTAACAAACAAATTAAATGTTTTGTGACGTTGTTATTAAGAAAAAATTCAGCTTCAGGGTGGTAACAGTAATGGCTCTTTGTGTCAGGTGGCACCGCACCCCATCATAATTAATTCATTATCAAGAGCAATTAAACTATATCAATGATTAAATCCAGTTGTTAAATGGAGAACAGACATATAGAGCTGACATATGATAAAGCTAACTCTGTATGAAGCCATTCAAATCTTTGATTTACCTTCTAACCTTCTCAAGTAAAACAGAGGAGGAAATGAGGACATAAAGATAAGGGATAGAATAAGACAAGGAGGAATCAGATAAGCCACATTTAGGGCTTCTTCACTTCTAATGTATCTTCTAACGCTTTGCATATTGAACTGGTCTGTACAGGAAAATTAAACAAGGATTCACAAAAGAAGATGGAAGATAGCATGTGCGGGAATCATGGACGGACAGGGAGAGTGGGTGGACTGTGCTGCATATCCTGAATTAACCTTCACCTAATGTCCTGTAACACAATGACAGTAAACATGCTACTCATTGCTGCTCTGCTGCAGTCACCTATTACAGAGAAAAGTATCGTGTAGAAACCACGTGTCCATCATGATGGACCACGGAGGTTACAGTTAGTGTGGCATGTTACTACACCGCTGTGTGCTGTGGGAGAAGAGGGGGATGTGGTGCACAAAAGAATGACAGACCCCGCAAGGTGTGGCACACGGAGAGGCGTGGGGAGAAAAAGACAAGAGCTGGGGTGTTTAAACAAGAACGACAGAAGGAGACACACTAAATTGGAAGTGAATGAGCAAACCAGAAAATGCACCAAAACTGCAGAAGGCAAAGGGCCAGAGAATGAAAAGAATGGAGAAGAGTGAAATTCAGAGGGCGAGTGAGAAAGACTGCATTGAAGCAGTTTCTGTAATCTTCCACTGCAGCACTGCAATCCCTGTTAGTGTTCCTCTGCAGGCTGACTGTGCCTCTGCATACTTATTGCCATTTAAACGTCCTCCTTTATGGTGAATGATGCAGCACATCCCTTCTCATTGATATTTGATCATCTCCTTTCACAGGATGCACTTTTTCTAGCCTCCAGAGGTTTTCCACACTGCAGAGGCTGGATACGCCATGATGTGCCAGAAGGCATGGCGATAAGGTGGGGGCCAAAACTAACACACTTTTTTTTTCTTAGTGAGAGATTGAAGCAAAATCCCTGACATTACAGCACTGGCTAGAGTCTGAAATATTTTTTATATCATATCATTAAAAAGAAAAAGCAGCTAATGTTGTTAGGTGTGATAATAAAAGTAACAAACCACAATGCTTACAGTTGCAACTTGAACTGAGAAGGGGAACAAAAGGAAGCGTTAAAAGGCGTGGACCTGTTTCAAGGTGGGTCTTAACCGTTGTGCCACATGCTGCAGCATTCAATACAACCTGTTACAAGATATTTAACGATCTAGTCTGGAGATGGCAGACAGCCACATGCTCTACACAGCGTCACACCCAATCACACATGCACAGTGCTAGTACACGTCACCTCATTCATTCCATTTACTAACTCATTCCATTTACTAGACATCGAGGCTAGATCCAATCAGAGTACAACACTGAATGAATGAATGGTAGACATGCTCTGTAGCTCTACACTGTAAGAAGCTACTAATAATAAAATGCTGGATTGGGTTTAAGCGGTTGCTGCAGTTGCATTACAATATTAAGAGAGCACTAACACAGAGGAAACGTGCTGAGGCAGTAAAGCTCGTCTCTGATGACCTTGCACTGTAACATAAACCCGACGTGCATTCAGACAATATTCTTGTGGTGCATTGGCTCCGGGGGGAACTGGTTTTCTGGAATAGTATCATATAATCAATCATATACCAGCGTCCTGATAAAGTAGTTGGATTTCCCTTTAAGCAAGGTTAAAAGGACATTATTTATATAATCTTCTTTATAATCCTACAATAATGTGACAACTTTCAATCGCTGCCATTCTGAGGTTGAACAAAGCTTTCTCTGTGGATATTGCTGATTGTATCTCTATATCTCTCTGTCGATTATTTATAGTGAGCATACACTGCATTTTTAATGATTCATACCCGTTCTGCTGTGGCCACAGGAGGATAAAGGGATTCTAAATCTCACAGCTAAAAAGGCAAGTGGAGCTTTGTGTCTAACGTGAGACAGATGGGAGCACAGCACATCATTAGGTAATGGACTTTCTTTCTGACGAATAGCGTGGATGCTCGTTCATCATCAACTTAAACGTATCCTGCTCACCTCAGCTTCACGGTCAAAGTGGTGGGGTTTTCATTAGGGAAGGATTCAGGGAGACGTGACCGTCTGCATGCTGAGTCACTGGGGCAGAACGGAAGATCAAATGCGAGGAGCCATTAGCGTAATCCTTTCTGAATGGCACAGATCTAACGGCATCTACTTTTAGCCTTTTCACATAAGCGTGATGAATCCACTGAAGCCTCCGGTCCTTGTCTAGGGCTTCTTCGCAAACATACCTTATCCACTAACACTTTTTTAGTGGAACCTTGTCAAAAGTAATAAAAGAGTGACAATGTATATACTGTGTTTGGTCAAAGAAACAGAAGCTACGGCAAATGTTTCTCTGTTTAAACGCATGTGGCGCATGTTTGCGTGCATGTGTGTGTGTGTGTGTGTGTGTGTGTGAAAGAGAGAGAGAGAGAGAGAGAGAGAGAGAGAGAGAGAGAGAGAGAGAGCATGATGTACATCGACGGCACATGTGACCGCTGGTCCTTTGTGCACCAAACATCCATACACGCACAAACATTTTTTGGATTTCTTTGTTGCTCAAATATGTCACTAGCCTTGAAATTTGGTGCTACTATGCACTTGCTCTCCTACTCTCTGCATTTATACATTATTAATTAATACTCATCTCACAAATATAACAATATAACAATTCCAGTCTTCCTGTATGACTGAAGTCCAGCATAAATTGATCACATTTAGCAAATAACTGAATATAAAATAGTTGAAAAGCACAAATTAAACACTGTTTCATCCACAACCATAAAAACTATTTAAACCATAAAAAGCCACGTGCTTATTCTTCTAAAAGTGAAACACGGTGGCTGTGAACCACCAATACTCATTTGCTAAGTGTGAGTGAGACATGACCTCCTCCTGAACCTTATTATCCCAGAACAAGGGGTTGACAAAAGGGAATTTGAGGAGGTGGGTCCCGAGTAAATATATCTTTCACATTACGAGGAACATTTGACAAAAATAAATAAATAAATAAATAAATAAATAAATAAATAAATGAATGAATGAATGAATGAATGAATGAATGAATGAATGAATGAATGAATGAATAAATAAATAAATAAATAGAAGCAATAAGCATGCAGGATACAAAATAATAATTGACGAGAGTAGATGATGAGACAGACTTCAGTAATCAATCATTTCTTTCGCACAGCAGTCATGTATACATTATTAAATAAGAGCATAGACCCTTACAGTTAAATAAATATCTATGCTGTCAGATAGGAACCTACATGATTGCTGTTACAGGCAGTGAAGTACTTATAAATATTTTAAATGTGATTCTCCATCATCCATTTCCAGAGAGTGGATGATAAACTTAAATTATATAGTGCTGAAAGAGAAAATCTGATAACAGTAATATATATATATATATGTATATATATATATATATACATACATACATACATACACACACACACACACACACACACACACACACACACACACACACACACACACACACACACACACACAAACAAAAGTACTAACATCTCTCTGGGCATAACCTTTTAGAATTTCTAAAACTGTACGTTCTGACATCATAATACAACAGACAGAAAATTACTACCCAATGCTGCCACTTGAACTACAAAGGAGCGAAGCCACACTTATGACATAACAGTAATCTTACACGCCTTCAACTGCAAATTATGGCCTCACGCTATAATTACTGTAATGACGCACAGGAAAAGACAACTGTTGTGCTCATGCTTTGTTTGCTGGGGAAGCCAGATGTAATTCCCTTGCTAAAAATTGGCCACTGAGAAGAGAAAAAAAAACAGTAATACAAATTTGTATCCATGTCACAGTGAAATGAGTGTAATATGGCCTCATGGTTGGAGGAGGACTACAATATGCTCAGTAAGAGATGTATATTTTGAGATAAGTGTTAGGACAGGTGTTGCCTGAAGACAGCTAAAGTACAGGTACAGGAGGCTGAAAAAATATCTGACTTATTAGGTTAAACTGGGCTTGATTCTAATCTACAAGTTAATATTATTTCATGTTTGAAACAGACAAACGTAGCATAGACAAGCTGTTAATACTGTACATCACCGCGTATGGACGAATACAGGCTTTTATGAATAGAAATAATTTAAAATGCATAATAATTTTGGATGTTGAAGAGTATGTTAATATGTACTCGTCTATTCATGTGTTGCTTACATAAATATACAGCAAAGTTATTGATAGTATTGATTGCATATCGATATATTTGCGTTTGCATGATGTTTCCGTCTTGGTCTTTCATCTCGGTGGAATAGTCAGTGGGTGTCCGGTAGGGTCACAATCCCTATCGCTTTCATTAAGCTTCCTGCTGGAGCAGCTGACCTGCTCTCTGCGTTTATTGATTTAGACTGAGATTACCAACAAAAATGCATTTCCATTTTAGTCCTGTACAATTGATCATCTTGCTCAAAAAGGGAAGGGCATTTAACGTTCTACTGGTCGTGATCTATGCTATATCCGGCTAAACAGAGAGAGACGAATACCAACAGATAAGTGTAATTGAATGCAGTTTAAATTCACTGTCATAGACTGAGCCCCAGTTCAATACATTAGAAACATACATGCTACTAGGGTTACTTACATAATGGAAAATTAAGTGATTTTTTTGACCACCAGTGGCGTTACAATGCTAGGATATACAAATTTGATCTTCTCACTGTGCCTATTCTGGAATGAATAATACGTTCGCTTCATATCAAAATCTTGCCCTAAGGTCATTTTGTTTTTCAGCATGTCATCACTAGCTTATTTCTCATCTCCTTGTCCCTCTGTTTCTTTCTATGTCAGGACAGTAGAAACAGTCTAAACTCATACCACTCTACACTGCACATATAGATAAGGAAAAAATACTGGACATAGTTATGAAGGTGAGAAGCTGGCCACCCTCCATCAGTTATAATTCTTACAGCTTTCAAAGTCATAGTGGAGAGTAGTTAGACAAGAATATAGCATTACTGGGGATAGTCTTTCTGTGTGGCTGAGCGATGGATGGGAATCGATTAGATCCTCTGCAGACTGACCTTGAAATGGACCAGAGCACCCAAAGGAGGAAGTCTCCTCACACCACAGCATATGAATTAAAGGAAACAGCATTGCCTATGCCTGTTAAAGAGCTACAAATGAATCAGCCAAGCTGGAAGCTTTTCACTCTGACTAAAAGGATGTTAGTTGCATGTTTTATAGCTGCTGTTACGAACAAAAGTAATTCATGTTGTAGAACAGCAGGTCTTGTTTAGGATAAAGAGTGGAAACAGTCAGCTGTGGATAAAATGAGGAGTGTATATTACAACCGATCCTATGTAAAGTTGCTCATTCTTTTGAGACTTTGTCACAGCGGTTTGTATCATACCTGACAAGACATAACATGCCTACTCTTAGGTAGATTCATTCAAGCAACAGGCATTTCCTCTCAATTCGGTTTCCCTCATACAACTGGTTTTGTAAAAGCAAACAAATACAAATGAATGAAATCACCTGAAAGCTGGTTCTAGATGACAGCAGAAAATACACTAGGCATTTTCTCACATCCAGTTAAAGAAGAAGCAGAAATGTTCGCATGAAACTAAGCAGCTAAAGCTCACTGTTCTGTATGAAGCATAATTAACAAGGCAGAAAATCACTACAAACACTGACATTAACATGAACAATTTCCATCCTTTCCATAACAGCAGACTGATGACTCATAGGATGAAAACTTTTAATTTCAGTCACGCACTAAGCAAACACCATGTGTACTTACATTTTTTAGTAACTATGTTGTTAGATTCATGACGGCTTGGTGTGTTGTTCCTGCCAGGTTCTGCTGTAGTACTGGGGGTGGGCTGAGAGGTGGACACTTTAGAGGTGGGCAAAAAGCGGGTCACCTTGGGCGAGGCAGGTGCAAAAGGACCTGCTGTGGAATCACCTTCTACAATCACCTCAGGTCGTGCAGGGATTTTAGAAGTGGCAGCTGGGATAGGGACTTGAGATGAGGTGGGGCGTGAAAATGACACAGGTAGTCCCATTGTGGGATCTGCATCAATAATGATAGGGTCCTGACCAATAGGTTTGGGATCCAGATGAGTTGGGGGTTCATACTCAAAGATTTTGTCCACAAAGACCCACTTTAGGCCAGCAGTGCAAAGTGCTAAGCTCAGCAAACATGCCAAAATGGGCAGAATGCAGATCTTCTCTGAGCGTACACAGTTACGCACTTGTTCCAGCTCCATACATACACAGCAGGAAGCAGCAGTCAGCCCTAGGCATCCCAGCATCCTGTGGTCCTCGCCATTCTCCTCAACCACTACCTCTTCCTCCTCTTCAAGCTTCTCCTCCTCCAGCTTCACTTCTTCAAGAGACTCTTCAGGACATGCTTCAGAAAGGTTTTCAGTGGAGGGATCCGCAGCAGACGTGGAGTTCTCAGCTGCATCGAGTCTGTCAGAGGAATCCTCTATTCCTGCAGCCTCCATCACTATTAGTTATTCTCTTTTTCGTTCTTGCCCCGTTGTTCTCCTCGTCTCATTTAAAGGTTACTCCCCAAAAACCTGTCTCCTAGCCTAGAGTCTTACACATGAGGATTAGTGGTGGTGCTTTCAGCATCGCACATTGTGGCTCATAAAGTGTGTTGTCCATTATCGGATCATGCAGGAGGGGGAAGGGAGTGAGCGAGCAGAGATGCTCTTCAGTGGCAACAGAATAACCTTGTTAGCATCCGGGAAGTGGCTCCGACTTCCGTTGTAGAATGGACTCCTTTCTTTCCTGGCTTCACTCTCATTTCATCCTCCTACTTGGCAACTTGTGGTAAAAAGCGAACAGAACAAAGTCTATAAATAATGGTGGTCTCAGGAGTCAGATGCACCAGGCAGCCTGGGGTGGATCCCTCTCTCGGGTCTCTAGTGCAGCGTGGCTTAGAAAGCGCGAATGGGAGGATAGCAAGCACCTGAGAGCAGAAAAGGAGTGCAGTGGTTGTGCTGGAGCTCAGCCAACAGGGGAGCTTCCTTGTCATGCTCTGGCAGTAGGTACAGAGAGGTCTTGAATCATCCAGAAACTGCAGGTGCCCATCCTCTCCATGTGCTGGCACTGGGGATAAGAGCAGGAACTGATTGTTAGCGCAGTGCACACCTCACTACGCAATATAGAAGGATGGACAAGTGAGGGTTGCGCATGCCTTTTTCTCTCTTGCCCCTCCTCTTCTTTCTCTCTACTTCTTCTCTCACTCATGCACACATGGACATTCTTTCTTCCTCTTACCTCCTTTATGTCGGTCTCATGCCGTCTCTCCCTCTCCCTCTATGGTACATCCCCTCTCCAGCCGCTCCCACATTGCACTCTGAATATAACATGTACAGCCGCGCTAGGCAAGTCTGCACTTGATCCAATTACAGAGTATGCAACGAATCAAAGACAAGCAAGTCAGATGGTCCCAGCCCAGCTCTCTCTAGCTCTCTCTTTGCTGCTGCTTTCTCTCTCTCACTCTCTCTCTCTCTCTCTCTCTCTCTCTCTCGATCACATACACACACACACACACACACACACACACACACACACACACACACACACACACACACACACACACACACACACAGTTCCTTCTCCTCCTCCTCCTCCTCCTCCTCCTCCTCCTCTTTGTAGACCATTGATTATGCTAATATGAAAGGAGCATTTTTATGAGCGGAAAAAGCTCTCCCAGTGACAGAGACATGTGATATTACTCATGGGACTGCAGCTATTGTTTTTCTGAATACTACCTTTTACTGGCAAATATTCAAGAGAACGGGAAAATATGTGAAGAACAAGTGAAAACATTCCATTAACCTACTTGAACATGAAATCCATAGATTTGTACAAATGAACCAACACATCTGCTTGTATTTCCTTTGCCTTCACCTTGAGTTCTCTCCTTTTTCACGTGTATCTTACCTATATTGTTGACCTCGGGGGACTGGGGGTGGGTACAGTGATGTACTGTAGATAAAACACAGGGTACAGAACAGACTTTCAGCCACTCCTGAGTCCGTTAGTGTGTAATCAATAGCTTTTTCTTAGCCACAACTGCCAGTTCAAGCAGCAGACTTTAATTAAAGACCAAAGTCATTTATTATAATTAAATATAATATTTAATTAGTTCACAGGCAACGAAGAAACAAAGACGTTTTTCATTGGTGCTGTCTCTTATGCCTCCTGTTTTATCATGTTATATGACTACATAGCATGAAACTATTAAGATGATGTTAATTTCATGGCACAGTATGGCATCCCTATGTAATTTACAACCTATATACCACTACAGGGTAGAGTGACAAATTTGACAAATTTGCTAATTTTTTAGAAAAAGAAAAAGAAAAATAGCTGGTCATATTTTCTAAATTATAAACAACCTAACAGGCTAAATTAAACCCCTGTGACTATGACCATGCAGTTACTAGACACCGAACAATTAGTCTGTTTCTTATTCATATCCTTTTAGAAGAGATTATCTCGCAATGTGTGTTACTTTAGAGAACTTAACATACAATACAAGGGGTAAAGTACAGCAATTTGAAGAGATGTGGGCACCTTTAATAGATTTCCTTAAGAAATAAGAAGATGCATGTGATAAGGTTCTGAGTGTGACAGAACATTTTCATTTTCCTGTTCTGTTTTGTTTTATTTTAATTGCTGCTGTTTTGATCAACATATTTGGAAGGTTTTTGTATTTTATTCTCTTTTTGGTGATACAATTTTTGTTATTTGGTTATTGGTTATGGTTAGTATTATTGGAAAATCAATAAAAAACATTGTTGTAAAAAAAAAAAAAAAAAGAGGAAGACATTATCTCTCTCAATTTCTTGATAAATCTCTACAAGCTACCTAAAGGTTACAGACTCGCACACAGTTCTGTAGCATAATTCCAGTTATATACAAACACAAATCCCCATTGCTTTTTCCAAGCCTGTCACAGTATGACAATATGCTACTACATATTGTCTGGGATTGTCAGCCTCGTAATCCCTTGCTCACATGCGATGAGTGAGACAGAAAACAGGTGTTAAGCTCTGACAGTTCCTAGGTGTAATAGGCTAGGACACAATACATAACCAATAATACACAAATCCAGATTTTATGAATCTCAATTATTTCATATTAAAGAAATGACTGCAATGAATTCATTTAGACAAATAAAACTAGCCATTTAATTAGGAAAAAATAAATGGCGCCCGTAATAGGAGTAAGAATGATGCTGTGTCTGGTAGCTGATGCGCTATGATGGCTGAATTGGCATCATTAAATGATTTAGAGCAAACTGAGCTTAGGTTTATTTTTTTTAAGTAAGTTTTTGTTTTTAAGTCTCTGTTAGCCTTTTTATAGAGTTTTTGTGAGTCATTAAATGTAATTCTGCTGTGTTGTAAATGGTCTTGACAATTTACAGATGTTTTATTTATCAACATAAAACATCAGCAGTACCAAGAATCTCAGAAAATCTCGTGAGAATTTTTATTTTAGTTCTTTTCTTCAAAACAGCATCTGCAACATGAGAAAAAATTAATTTTTTTTGAAGCAAATGCTGAGCCCACTTTTTTACCTCCAGCTCTCTGGAGACATACAGTGTTATATATCATGTTCTCATACTCAGGAAATGGTTCAATAGCTCTTACTACAGGAAAGACCAAACATGGTAACAATAGGAAGAAGGTGAGGAACATCAGAAAGAACATAGAAGAAAGACATGTCAGGAATAATTATTTGACTAATAAAATAAGAAATTCATTTCCTTGTTGTGCCATTTACAGGAAGTCATGGGAATTATTTATAGTGCAGTGAGAAAGTGTGTGTGTGTGTGTGTGTGTGTGTGTGTGTGTGTGTGTGTGTGTGTGTGTGTGTGTGTGTGTGTGTGTGTGTGTGTGAGAGAGAGAGAGAGAGAGAGAGAGAGAGAGAGAGAGAGAGAGAGAGAGAGAGAGAAAGCGTAAAGTGGAAAAAGTAAATCTGAAGAACCTGACCCAGAAAAATCTGCATGCTCAGTGATGAGAGAAGACTATGTACTGGCAGACAAGGCTATTGGTGTATTAAAAGATGAAGGGCCTTTTCTTGCCAAAAGACAGAATGGTAGGTTTTACCAAACAAGTGATGAGGCTAGCGTGAATTCATTAAACCTGCCATTCTCTGCTGATACACATTCTCTGCTGATACACATTCTCTGCTGAGAGGCTTTTAGACAAATAGAAGAGTGCCTGTCATCCATCTAAAGGACAAGATCACTGTCAGGACCAGACAGCATTTGTGAGTAAAGTCCACTTTCCCACTGCTAGCAACAAGGAGGGGGTGATGTGTTTGGTGTCTTTCCTCCTGATAACTATGACTTTACAAAAACCGTGACTATTTTCTATCTCATAGAAGAAATAATTAAAAGGCCAGACTTGTGTGTATGTGTGTGTATAAAGGCCCTCACCTCTGCCTGCCCGCCTGGCTGGTGCCTGCACCACAGGCTCATCCGTCTCCCACAGTGACCCTCTCTGCTCTGTCTGGCACAGACACACACACATAGCGACCAGTGCCCAGATGTGTATGTAATGGAGCCCAGGCAGGAAGTAAGTCACTTGACTGAGACTCAAGTAAGGTTTATAAAGACAACCCCATTAACATTAAGGCTGGATGCACACTAGCTCATTATTTACATGCTCCCTTCAGGGTTGTTTTAAAGCACAGGAAAAGGAGGAGTGTGCATTTGTGTGTGTGTGTGTGTGTGTGTGTGTGTGTGTGTGTGTGTGTGTGTGTGTGTGTGTGTTCAGCACTGCTCTACTGGACAGCTCCTGTCTCATTCACTTCACTAATATTCCCAAATGAATTCATGCCACACAATGTATTATCAATTTTCAGTGGCTCATTGAATCAGTTTTTACACAGAGATATAGTATAATATTTACCAAAGCAACACCCATCAGATTAAAATGCATTGCTTCACGTCATGTTTACAAATGAAATGCTGTTCCAGCTGGATTAGATCGGATTATATTCAATAAAATATTCACTCACAAATGTTTAAATGCAAGCAGGAACATTGTTGTATTTTCTGAATTTCCTCCAGGATCAATAATGTATGTACGTATGTATGTATGTATGTATCTATAATGTACAGATAAAATGAACAATAAGTCCAGTGAACTGTGTATTTAACATTAAATTAAAAAAATGGATGCAAATCTGTATGTAGTAGAATGAGCTTACTTTGCCAAGTGTGTATGTGCAGCAGTCAAATTAAATGTTAGATCACGTGACTAGTGGGAATTGCAACTAATTGATCCAGCCTTGTGCAGTACTGTGAGTGTCCCCTCCTCTTCCACAGCAGGTCATACTTGCCATGTCAAAGCACTAAGTACTCAAGAAGGAAATATTGAGCACATTAAGGTCATGTACTGTACGTAAGGCCAAAGTCTTATTCAGGTGGAGTCTTCCATTTATATTATGTCAGCTACTTCATTGTAAGTAATAAAGTGAACAAATCTCATCAGTTAAAACTACACTTTTATTATTGTAGATTAATAATTTAACACTTAATAATCCATAGTATTTATAAAATACTGTAAATAAGCTGTGAGGACTTAACTGTACAAAAGCAGGCTAGAGAAATTACCTACACTATTACCTACACTACCTATACCTACTCAAAAAAAGATGTTCTCTGCCCCTAATGTGATTCATTGCATCCTCTGCTAAGTGATCCTGGATGAACATGCAGTAAAAAAAAGTTGTTCATTACAAAAAAAAAAAAAACAAAAGTCTTGAAATATAACATGTCAGAAAAGTACAGGAACAAAAAAGGGGCGGTAATTATTAATGTTCTGGCAGGAGTACTTTCCCCAAAAGGCTCAGATATAGAACAGAGTAGCGTGACTAAGAATACACTGAGCTCACGCACAACTGATCCACTAAACATTTAATCATAACCTGCAGCTGTGAAAGTCTGAAGGAGGAAAAATGTGTATAATGAATGTTTCTGAAGAAAGAATATTTTCGCCACAGTCTAAAGTATTTTAATAAACAAAATAGCTGACATTTCTTTCCTTACTCTACTATCTACTATCTATTCCATTGTCCTTAATCCTGGGTCTATCCTGCTTTGCTCCTGGTGTGCCAGGGATGGGCTCCAGATCCACCGTTATCCATCCATGACCAGATTTACTGAAACTGAGTCTAAACTTGCTTTTAATGCAGCTTTTAACTATAAAGCTTTATATACTGCCATACTGCATGACTCTAATATGACATTAACACTTTATATACAAACAAGCAATATTTGGAATATTTGCAATTTTTTTAAATAATAATTATTTAGTCTGCTTACTGAAGTTTTGTGTTTGTTTAAGAAAGCAGAGACAAAATATCTTTAACTGTAGCAATAACCTGCAGTCATTATTAACTCAGAGAGAAAATATTTAGTAGATTTAGTCTCTAATCTCTTTCCCAACCAGCCTGAACTTTGCCCTTTGAGACGATGCCAGACCTGATTCACCGATTTCTCATGAACTTCATCTAAAGAAACCTTTTATACCACCTTCACATCATATTCCCTGAGAGACTTTACACTAGTCTAGACATTTATTCATGTTCTCCATTTGAAATATGACCTATTGAGATAACAGCCCACAAAAACATTTTGACATTTGCACACAATTTAATTAATGGCATTAGGTTTAAATACCACACATATTACATCTTGCCTCTGCCTTGCAGACAGCAGTGATCACACTGACATATTATCCCTGTGTACAGCTGAACATTTTACTGACTTGAGGTACAAGAGCAGTCTACACTTGAGAGTCCAGAGCCATTACCTTCTGTCTGGAGTGCTGACCAGTGGCCCCTGTACTAAGCACCTCATGAGACATATCTGTTCAATGAGCTCATGACTTCAGCTGGTATTCTGTAGGAGACATTACAAACTAATAGAATTGTCAAATTTGGTTATGCTCTACATAAATCACACACCAAAGTAGAGTCGGCAGAAACAGCCAAGTGGGAAAATTGAAAGTTTTTATAATTGAAAACAGTATTGGTCCTCGTCTCAGCTATTATTTTCAAACAGGTTGGATTCCATCTGTGTGCTATACAGAGGTTAATATGTCTGATATTATACAGTCAGTCTACATAAATAAATGTGCCGTGGTAAATAAAATGATAAATAAAATGTTGCGCATGGTCTTTAAGCAGACAGTAATAAATTTTAAAAAACATTACTTTAATTTATTATCACAAAGCTCTTAATTTATTTGAATCCTCATATAGAATCCATACCAATTTTTAGAGATAATTAGGTTGTTAACATTTAGTTAACAACCAGTAGCTGATTGCTACCACTGTTATTCTCCCCAATTCCAAAAAAATCCCAGAAAACTCTATAATAATCAACCACTGATTCATAATAAATGATATCAGTATACAAAAATGCATTACAAATTTTTTGAATTAAGGCTGTTTTAGCTATTGATCATACAATGGAAAAAAATGTAAATGAACACCTGACCATGTGATACGACTGGATAGTGCAGATCATTACAGCGGTGTAATAGGGAAAAAAACGACTTCCCTTAAATGAGTCAAATAAGACACTGATGAATATGGGGGAAGTCTTATAGGGGAGATAATGATGGCTTGTGGTCTCAAGTTGCATGAAAATGCTACTTATATGGTGAACCTTGAGGGGAAACTACTTAGACAAAATACCGCAAATCAATGGGGTGTTGAATTCTAGCTTATGTGTTCATTAGAAATCTCGGGAATGGAGATGCATCCGGTCACATGACTAGTATTGAAGAACAACTACATTGTGTATTGTACCATTTACAAAAAAAAAAAAACTTAAAAATCACAGCCCTCTCTAGATCCCTATAAAACATATCAAGGTTATCCAGTCATGATCGCTATCTGTGGAAATTTGGCTACTGACCACCATCACAGCAGAAGTCATTTCCATTACAGCACTACACAGCACAGAGATAATTACTGACTGTGACAAAAGTGTTTCCTTCCCCCCAGCAGCCCCCGAAACCAGCGTCACTAGAGTGCCGTGTACGACAAGGACTCTGATCGACACGATAATAAAGTAATAGCCTCATCACATAAATGGAAAGGAATAGAGAAATAAAGAATATGCCCTCTCAGTCACCTTGCTCTATATAGTATAACTGTGGCACTGTTAATCTCCTGATATTTTGTAGGTTAATGGTTAGTTTTGATTAGCTTTCATGAGGACCAGTTTATGTTGCCACAGTGGTGTAATAAACATTCCTATATAGAGTTAGGATGTATATTTACTTCTTACAGTACATATATTTTAGGATATATAACTGCTTTCTTCATCTATTTTATTAATATATCATAGTATCTAATGGTTGTGTGCTTCTTGAGTTTATACACGATAAACATTAAGACAATTAGACATTTAAAGGCGGGGTGCACGATCTCTGAAAGCCAATGTTGACATTTGAAATCATATAAACAAACACGCCCCTAACCCAAATGTTTTGATAGCTTCGCCCCACACATACATACGTAACCCAGGTAACTATTATGGCGGAACCTGCCTGGGGCAGCTGGCAGAGGGGATATTTTTTATCAATAAATGAACTCAATGAGTAATACTATGGTAATACAGGTCAAATGTGTTTTTGTAGTATTGTGTGTTGTACTGTGAAAGATTTAGCTCTGTTTCACGTGGAAGACGACGTTCAACACCTAGAACCTGAGGCAGAGGTAATGGCAGAGGCTAATGTCAGACATGCACACTGAACACTCTCTCCGTCGCATATTTAGAAGACACACCCCTTTCTGCTAATTGGCCAAACGTTTATTTTGTTAGTCGGCCCGAAGTTTTGAAGCATTTTTGAAACAAAATTATTCACTATCCCTTGTAAATAATACCATAAAATTGCCCAGTAGCCTTCTGAGTGTTAGAAAAAAAAATGCTTCTCTTCAAATATAATTGGTTTCTACACAACAAAGCCAATCCTGGCACAGAATCAGCTGACAGGAATACATATAGTACCAATAATCCTTTAACATCATGTTACTGTAGGCTGTGAACACAAGGAAAAAAATCTGAACAAATGACAGGTTAAGCTCTTGAGGTTCTTTATCGTCTGTGAGGTGTCACTGTTGAGGAGGTTACAGATTCAGCTTGTCCTTGTTGGGCTAATAATATCTGGGCAGACATGTGGATGAAACAGCTTTTTTCTGCCTGGGCAGGGATTCAAGGAAGTACTATTGGCTAATTGAAAAAAGTGATCAAGTGTCAGATTAAAGCACATGGTGCTGCATACTGATTACCTGCTCAAGGATGCGCTGAGAGGATAAACACCGGACAATAGGGAACATGGTAATATCAATGCCACACAACGTTTTCAGATATCAGAGGCAATTTTTATCGGTTCAGGATGACCTTTAAAGAGGTATGCTAACCTAAATGGGGTGACCGAGTACAAGTAACTAAAGTAAGAAAAGACAGACTTCATCAAATGTGTTAGATATTCAGGAAGGCTTAACTTACCACCGTCATTTGAAAGCACAATAATTTCAGAAATAAAATAAAATGTATGGTCATTAAACCAAAGTGGAAAAACCCACAATAATTCAGATGTATGTACAGAGCATACCTGCCAGCTTTTCGAGTCTACTGTATCGATTTCTAAGCATAAAACAATTTATTTTCTTTTATAGGTTCATACTGAAAACATTGTCAACTGTCTATTTTAAAAAGCTTCGAATGATCGACTGTTGTAACCGCGACTAGACAATAATACGCACAACAATAATGCGATGCGGTGGTTATTAGGCAATGATTATTACAAGCAGGTCTCTCTTCTTACCTTTGATGACCTGCACAATGGCATTCTGGGAATCTTCACCACGTTCATTCACAGCTGTGCATGTATATGTTCCAACATCAGAATCTGTAACTTTTGTTAACAGCAGCTCTGATATCGCTCCTCTGTTAGACAAACATAAAACCGTATTATTTGTTAGAATCTGAATTCAAGTTCCCAATTATAATATCACACACTGCTTTTCAGAAAAAAAAATCTTACATATACATCATAGACCTTGAGGTATCTGTGATGGGGAGCTGGCTGATGGGTGTGAATCGGTCATGTACCAATTTATCGGGAAAATGAGACGGCTTTAAAAATTTATGACATTTATATTTTGATAACACTCTCATATATAACTAACCTGCTCATTGCCCAAGGCTACACATTTTAGGTTTATTAGTCAGACCATAAACATTTCTGGTTGAATGTCTTCCTGGAATTCTTATATTAAAAGGAAGGGAGGAAACCAAATACATATTTAGTTCTTAATTATTTCTGGTTTACAAAACCTCCTGGGTGCTATTATTAGACAGGGGTAAGTTTTTGTTTTAAATGACTTAACTACTAAATAATTTGAGCTCTAAATACACACACACACACACACACACACACACACACACACACACACACAAAATCGCTTCCAATTACTACACATTAATTACAAATATAATAAAAATAAATAAATAGATAGATAGATAGATAGATAGATAGATAGATAGATAGATAGATAGATAGATAGATAGATAGATAGATAGATAGATAGATAGATAGAGAGATATTAATAATAAATATTCTTGGATTGCAAATTTAGTTTAGAAATCATATACTAAAACCTATAACTTGGACAAATGGTTAGTGTGTGTGAAGCATGCCCAGATATATGTAACAGGCAATGAGCAACATCAGAACAATATTTTTACTTCAGCCTGGTGTGTAATGTATTAACTCATGACCTAACCGTTTCTTGAGGCAGGCCTCACCTGCTCCACAAAACAGAAAGAAAAGTAATATGTAACAGGAATACAGGTGCTCACTTTTTCTTCAGCTTGATTTTTCTGGTGTCATTTTTGACAATCTTGTTGCCGTTTTGATACCACTGGATCTTGGTCTGTCTGCCGCCGGCTAAGAGCTCGCACCTCAGCGTCAGCTTCTGACCTTCCTTCACTTGCATGTTAGTCAGCTTCTTTAACTTGGGCGTGGCTGAAACACAGACAAAAATCAGCTGGTTAATCAGTGACATAACCTGAACAAAAGTAGGGGCTGCACAATATGTCCTTTCATGACTGTTTTTCTCTATCCAGAACTATTCAAGCCATTTAAGTGTTTAGCGTAAAAACCTCAGAAAAAAAAAAAAAAAAACCCCACCTCATTTTAAGTGCCAAACCCCTTTTTGAAGAAAAACCAGCCATGACCAATTATCTTAGATAGAGGGAGACATGGACATGTGTTCATTGTGTGCCAACAGACCTGGAGGGTTTTTGCATTACCCCATCTGTTAATATTCATTATGCCTGACAATCTTTTCAGCAAATCCAAGCCATTCCACAATCCCATGAGAACCAACAGAGGCTTTTGCTCCTTTCCAAACAGCTCCACGGTGGGTCTGCACATTTTCGAGACACCCGCACCTCCAGTTACAGACAAACACAAAAGAATAATCAGCTTCCTTTCACATCTTAAACGACCCACAGGGTTGCCATGAAACTGTAGTTAAATGTGAAGTCCAGGCTTTAAGAGACGTGTTTGGGGGAAAGTTCATTATGCAAATGATGAGCAAACAGTTAACCAAGAGTAGGCCATCAACTCTTCAACTTCTTGAAGCAGAAGAAGCTTATAGAGCACCTTTGTAAAGGTTGTTAAGAGGATATAGAAGGCATTGTCCACTAATAAACTCAGCTTCAAAGGCTTCAGATTTCCCCAATGGATCTTTGTAGGCTTGGAATCAACAAAATCTTCTGACATTCCATGAATAATATGCAAAGTATTTCAAGCTGCTTACACCATCTGCTGATATATAACCTGTTTGTCCGTCATAAGAATTTAAAACTCAAGGAGAAAAATCTGATCACACAACAATCTGGGCTGTGGTGATGTTTACTCCTCTGAGCTTGTCTGGATGTCCAGTCGTTGTTGGACATCAAGTGGAAAATCACTGTAAATAACTGGACATCTCTAAAGTCTTTAAGGCGAAAGTGAAATAAACATCCTCTAGTTGAATTGAAACCGAGAACATTCTGTTACAATAAACCCAATAATTACTTTAAAAGAGAAAAACACAAAACTTATAAAAATATATAAAGGTTATTGTGAATCCTTTAATCCATTAGATTCATGACAAAATTAGTCAATTCTAATGCCGAGTCCAACACAAAGCATTGTTCCAGATAACTTATTGTATTTTGTTACTATAGTGAGTAGAAAATATTTATGTTTATTTATGGATATTACTTAACAACAATTACTTAGCAACGCTCAATATCACTAACAATATCAATTAATGCAGGTGAAATTTAAGCTCCTAAAAGAAAATACAATGCAAAATAACTTTAAGGCACTGAACATGAGTTTGGACAGTAATGCAACTCTACACTCTAATTACTTTATTGTTAATTGTGGCTATTTACTGCTCATGAAGTTGTACATTGTGTTTTACTATAATGCCTTATTTTTTAATGTAACATTAATTTATTATATAATACGCTACTTTAATATAAAATGGTATATGTTTGCTTTGTGTAATATCTTCATCGATGATAAATATATGAAAGCATTGATACGATATAAACAATTTCCTTCTTGATGTAGTGGCACGATGACCACTAATGTTATCATCAGGCTCACATGTTTTCACAGTTTGAGAATAAAGAAGCCTAAAGTGTTGTTTTTGTTGATGTTAGCAAACACGAACTATACAAAAGCTGAAATTGACCAAGTTAGCTTATTTTTAAAAATTCTTTTTTCTCTCAACGACCATGTGAATGTTAACAATACAATGCGTCTCTAGCACTGAGCATTTATTTTCAGCTATCAACCAGTATTGATCTTATTTTTATATCATTGTTCTGGTAGTGATTAAAAACAATTGAAAGGTGAACAAATACTTCAAATTAGATAATAAGGTAATAATAAGAATAAGCCAGCAACTTGTGCCTCCCTAAAGGCCACAGCTGCCTTCAGTAATGTAAAAAAATAATGGAGATATTTTTTTTTGGTCATATATCCAAGGCATGCTCCCAGACATACAGCCTGTCATCAATTAGTCCATCATCTTTGGGCAGGTCTGTAATTACACAAAGCATTGTGCAAGGCAGAACTCACAAGACCTGAATAGACAAAGTGAAAGGCAATATTGCAGGTTTCCCCCTAGATATCATCATACCGGTTTTACATTTGCAAAAAAAAAAAAAAAAAAAAAAAAAAAAGGTTCATGACAGTTGTTACTTTTATTCCCAATTACCTCCCAAAGTAGCCCAACCCAAACAATCACTCTCATTCAGAAAAAAAGCCCAACTGATAAGAGAGTGAATTCCATATCTAAGTAAGGTGTAAGGTTAAAACTATTTGAAAACAATGAACTTGTACTATCCTGAAATTCTTTCTGAAATGCTATTGACTCATTTAAGCTGACATCACTGTGAAATGGTGCACATATTTTCACGTGTCTTGGTGTTTGTGTGTATGTGTGTAGGCAATATAGCGACAGCAGATATATTTCTTTGCTGTACTAATCTTTAAGCTCCAGAAAGTAAACATACACTCTTGTAATATGTAATACCGCAAAAAAGATAGTAGGCACAACATCTGAGTAATACTTAAACAACACAAGCAATCTATACCAAAGAAACACTCAACTTAATCAGTCTGACGTTTATAGCTGAACTGTTGAGCAATACTGCTTCAATACTGGCCAGTGTCACAGGCAGTGTACAGATGTCTGCCTTAAGACTTAACAATGCTGCCAGAATTGACTGATTTCTTCCTGCCAAAGATGAGTATTGCAGAGTGGGTGGTCTAATCATTTCATCTATATCACTGTAAAACAAGTCATGTGTCACAGCCATAAAAACAGTTCTACATATGACAGATAGCTCAATTTACAGCGTGTCTTTCTGTATATTTTTGGTGGGTTTTTTTGGTGGATACAAGCTGCTTCTCCAGCTGTTTCTATGTGTCATGGAGGAGTCCCCTTCAGGGAAACTCCTACACTGTTCTTTAGGCCACAAAATTTTCACGGACCAGGGTTTGCATTCCAGCCATCATTGGTCTGTTGGACAAGGAATTCCATGATCTAATACTTAGTCCAGATACACACATCAGGGTCCAGTCATATTCTGACTGTAGTCTATGGACTATAGGGACTTGTCTGGAAAATGGTACATAGCTATAACTCTTTTAACGTCTGCTCAAAGACTTGACTTAATGCCGTAATTGGTTGGAGGCTGTGGGAGTTTAAAGACATTCCTCTCCTAAAGCAGAAAGCCATCAATCCTCCAATGTAGTCAGCAATTTACAGTATTTACTCTTCACATGTTTAGGATTAGGAAATGACGAATATCCTTGAATTGACTATTTATTAGTCTTTATGTAAGTGAATTATTTATGAAATTAATCTCCATACTGAGATTTTTTTTATCAATTGCATTTGGGATTGACCAGGCACCAAACTGTACTTTTCTTGCTTGGTTAGTTATCAACGTTTTGACATGACAAGACATGTTTTGTATGTATATTTTTGCTGGAAAACTAATTTAGAGTACATAATAAACCTTACCCATCTCTACAAGCAATTCTAACAACATTTTTATACTAAAGGTAAAAAAACATGTTCATTTGGTGGCACCATCCCAAGTAACAAGGGAAAATACAACTGTGGCTTGACCTTATACTAAAAAACACCAACAACAAAAAAGTTAATTAGTAATAAAATCTAGATTAAAAAATGTATTTCATAAACGAATCATTTGTAGTTGGCTTAGCAGAAACACAGCGTGCACTAAAAGACAGACTAAGATCTGAAATCTTACACAGCTCTCAGATTTGATCTGTTTGATACCTTTCTTTAGAAATGTCCATTTAACCCTCTGCCATTCTTCTAACTAACAGACTAACAGACTGATAGTAACGGACACCTGTCAGAGCTTCACAAAGTCCATTAGGAAACAAATGCCAAACAGAGGTAGGTACTCATACACCGGTTCATTCTGTCTCACGAATTTTATATGATCTCAGTATAACCTGAGTTATTTCAACATCTGAGATTTCCAGAGCATAAACGTGCCTGTTTCGACACGACCGTCTTCGAGAGAGAGAGAAAGTTAGGTGCAGTGTGGAAGTAGGATGTAAAACAGGATATTGGATTTTAGAAAGGTTCATGACGGGTGTCAAGAGATATAAAAAAATAAAAAATCCTCAATGAAGATCTTGTGTCATAGCAAAATTTATTATGGTTGAAGAGGACAGAAGGTTGTACAAGTGTATTCAGTTATAGACTGATATTTTAGTGACTGATCTTCTATGACTGCAGGTTTGAGACTGAAACGTGACCTTTTTAAGATCTTTTAAAGAGACATGACATCTCATTTCCTTAAATAAAAACTCATAGGTAGTTTATTTCCATATAATCAACCTGCATATGATTTATCTATCATTAATGTCTGGCTAAAATGAAACTCAGTTCATTCCACAAATGCAACCTGTGCTGAGAAACAGTCTGAAAAACAATAAAAAAAGAAAAAAAAAAAGAAAGAAAAAAGAGGAACAAGAACTTAAGAGATCTCAGATAAGACATCAGGACATTAAGGGATTAAATGTCGCACGCGCTCTGTTGTGACTGGGGTCACCAGCACTAATCCCACACACCTTACTGGGGTACAGTTATTTTACGCACCTGCAAGGTCGCTCCTTTCCTCCTTTCGCCCGCGCTTGTCTCCCTTTTCTCTTTTCTTGCCCTTTTCACCTTTTCCAGACATGCTGAACCGTGGACTCGTTGCTTCAGGACTTCAGGACTTTAACAGACTTGGAAGTGTTTTGTTCCTCGCCGTCTGTGCGCGCGCGCTACTTTACAGCCTACTGTTGACTGGCCGCCGCCTCCTCCGCGCGCACGTGTTTTACAGCTCGGGAGGTTGTAAAGTGGGCGGGGCCTAAACTTTGACTAAACCCTACAGCTCAAATTTCTCATCAATTAACGCCAATAATATAAAAATAAAAATAAAAACATTTGTTCATTCGAGTCGCAACACTTTATGAAATAATTTTTTCAAGATGTTTCTTGAATAATTTCCAAAGCACACTGTTTTATTTACATTATTTATGACGTATCCATGTAGATTTAAATCAAAAAATACATTTAAGGTACTGGATCCAAAAATTGGATCTTGAGGACCACTTATATAAAGACATATTAAAGTTAGCATGATACCAACCACGGCACTAGGAAAAGGTGTTTGGAACCTACAGCACTTTATTCCTGATTCTTTCCACTAAACTAGATATATTGTGCTAGATTTCAAACATATAACTAATTTTATTCAAACTTGAACAATCCCATTTTCTGGAGCTTGTAATTCCACATCCACAGATAGCTGGTTCGTAGGTACAGTACAACGTGAGGTTGAAAAGGCAGAAGCGATAACATTTTTAACAGTAGCTATAGAGCCTAGAGTCAAATCTGACTGTATATATATTTGCATTTCTTACCTATGTTTGCATAGTTTTCATGTGGATTGCTCTCACTTCCCAAACAACATGCCATGGGTAGACTGACTATACTAAATTAGCTTTAGAATGAGTGTGTGCATACAGTATGGGTGTGGTGTCATGGAACGGATTGGCAACCCATCCAGGGTTTATATAGCCGCCTCATTCTTATTGTTTCTGGGAAAGACTGTGGATTCAACAAACAAGATATATGAGTGAATGAACTCTGTCATATTTTGTTTGATTCTATACCAAATAAAGTTACTTTTAATTTAGATCACTAGATGAAATACAGTAGATACAAGCCAAAACATTAAAGCAAGTCCAGACATTTTGGACCAAATTTCGGATTCACCCTGATTTGCAGCTCTGAAGACATGTTAATGCTGGTAAGACATGACACTTAGGTTTTTAAAGGACATTACTCGTTCCCATCACTGCTCACTAATGGACTTTCGGAGCAACAGTGGTGAATTTCATCCTTTTGTATAAATATTCAGGAGTGTAAACTGACAGAAACCCAATTCTCTGGAAACCCATTTTTAGAGTTTCTACAGCTCCAGATCTAAAGATGTGTGGCAGCATATTTAAAATCCAGACCTGAATTGACCAGACTACCTGACTCCAACTATTGTCTTTCAAGAGGTTCACTTTCTTTGTACAAACAATAGTCACTGTTTAAGCCAATAATGTGAATATGCAAGGATGATGTTGTTTTTTTTTAAATTTAAAAACAAATACGAATTATCAAAAAGTACACAAGTTTATCATAACAAATGATCACATTATCTAAAATTTTAGGGGCCATGACTGTACTGTACCAATCAATTTTATTGTAAATCATTAAACTATATTTAATGTCCTGCATGGAAATAACTACAACATGCAAGAGATCACATCCTTTTCAAAAGACAGGTGCTTCACATATAATTTTATTATCAATAGATCTTAACAGGGATCCGTAATTTCCCTTATTTCCATGTATTTAAAAAGTAAGATTGCTGAATTAGTGAAGTGATAGCATACTTTTTGTGCTGACAAGTTGATGAGTCATATCCTTTTTTCACTTCACTGCTGTCTCATGAAAGGGGTCAGGTGTGTGATCAAGTCAAAACGGTAAAAAAAAAATGAAATTATATATATATATATATATATATAATAGAAAAAGAAATCTCTAACTTTTCAATCTGGGCCACAAGCCGGATACATAATCTATGTTCTCAGCAATCATGTACAGGTTTCAGATTTATTCCTCAATCTTTTCATCTGTGCAGGCTGTGGCATGTTAGTCAAAGTCCTGAAAAAACTTCGTAAATATATGCGATTCCTAACCCTGATTTAATCTTGCAGCTCTGTTTCAGTCCGTGGGTGTATAATGAAACTCAAAATGCACGTGAAACATGTTGTCACCAGGTAGACTTGAAAAAGGACAGGCGGGGGGGGGGGGGGGGTTGATGAAGGGTGGGACAGGGGAGATCACAAACGCTTTTTTTGAAAGCACCTTTTAGCTTCCTTGAGTGATGCGTCACAAAGGAACAGGCAAGCCTTTGGAATGTGGCGTCTTCAAAAGGGCGCATGGGACACATGCTGTAGCAGAGATGGGCTCAGCCGTGAAGGGCAACAGAGCATGTGTTAACAAAACCAGAGGTTGGTTTCCTCCCGTAGATTTCAGAGACTGCAGGTTATGTGGGAGGAAAGTTTTCTGAAGGACATTAAAGAGATTAATGAAGCAAAACGTTACACTAAAATTTAAAGGAATGAATACTAAAAAAATGACTGTATACCTGAGGCATAGCAATATTAAAACAAAAATGTTCACTGCATATGTTGCTGTCTTGCACTTATTGTTAAAATTGTTATTACATCACTTTTTAATATTTTGAAAGAAATTCTGACTAGCCCAAGGTGGGCAAGGGCACTTATCGATACATGGTCAAAGTAAAGTACATAATGTTTTATAGTACATATATTTTTTCTGGTTGTGGTAATCATCATTTTGTGTTAGTGTTAAAAATTGATTTACAATTGCTTATTCTTCAAAATAATAATAATAATAATAATAATAATAATAATAATAATAATAATAGGTATAAATACTAAGCAATTATGTATTATTACCTTTAAGCAATTATGTGAATGTTGTTCATTACTACAAAATGGCTATAAAACTTGTCAAGGGAAATTGGACTGTTCTAAAGGTTAGGGCAGTGTTAAATTGGGTACTGTTATGCTTAATTTACATTAAAAAAACATTACAGGATTAATTATAATATAGTGTTAACAGCTAGTTAACAAAATCATTTAACTAGGAGGGTGAATCTAAAAAATAAACTTTTATACTTTCTAAATATGCTCCATTCCAAAATCTAATTCTCAATAATACAATAAAATGCATTGAAGATTAAAAATTGCAAGATTCGAAATTTTAATCAGTTCGAAGATTGACACTGTTAAGCTAAAGCTATAACATTACATGGCTTCAGTCCATGGTTGAGGTAAATTAAACTCACTATAATGCATTACAGTATGTTTAAGCTTGCATTAGACAAATAATCTGTTTATCATATCTGTCTAATGTTAGCCAGCCAGCAAGTCTATGAATTTAAAGCAGGTAATTTACCAACTCTGTTTACAACATGTAACATTGCATTTAGATTTATCTCAATAACAACCACATGTTGACATTTTATGGCCTATTTCATATCTGCAGCATATGGAGTGCAAACATTAAATTTCCATAGACCATCATACGGACATGTCCTTATCAATACAAACATTTGCTAGACAATTGCTAGCTTTCCAAACTATTTTATGTTATTTTATATTATAAATACAGCCTCTATAAATGGAATGTAATTAACTATTTTGTTTTAGTTTTTTTCCTTTAAGAACGCTTAGGAACATTATGATTATGTTCCTATGATGATAAGTTAAAATAGCAGTTGTACAGAGGTATTATGTTATATGCTTGTCATTTAACAAAGCCCTTAATAGAAAGCGTAGAGGAAGTTATAATGTTACAATGAAAAAGGAAAAGGGTGAATATAGGACACAAACTTTAGGGACAAGTGCTTGGATGAGATCTAAAGACAGATCCAACACATTATATCATATTCTAAACAATCTAGATACGTGGCTCATGATCCTGACAGAAACATTTCTGAACCTCCAATACTTGTCTGTTCTGCAGTCAAGTAATTAACATAGAGAGGCAATAAAGTAAAATTCACTAAATATGCCATGAGGTAAAAGACTGCATAATTGTTCTTACAGCTTTTTAAAAAATCTTGTTACTCAGAGGACGAGTGTGATTCGCTCACTGCCGTCATTTCCTTTGAACAATAACTGAACATGATGCGTAAATGGTGAATCTTGTTCACCTACGCTGAGACTTTTCATACAAACAATTTATAGCAATGAGTTCAGAGCACTTAACAAACCTGAAGTTTCCAGAGGACTTCGGAGAAATTGCAATACAGATGACCCAAAACAGTCGCCTACATACAGTTTGAGGACATCATATCCTGATCAACCCTGGATGCGGTTCTTGTTTTTGTGTACTCTTAAATGGGTCAAATTTTAAAAGTCTTTTAATTTTACATCCCAAGGACTAAAAAAACAGAGAAAGATCTAATCACTTTTGTCCCAAGTTTTCCAAACATTTCTTTTCAGTCAAATTCTTTACTTTTGTAGGGCAGATGATTTAACAAGTATGAAATTATACTGTGTAAACTAGCATACATATTAACTGATTCATTTTCTTACTGTAGTTTCTTTGAAAGTGTATTTTCAGTTTGTTTTTTGTTCCATCAAGTAGCTAGGAGGGGCAGTTCTCCATTCATACTAACATGTGAAGCCTGTTTAAACTTGAATAGATCAAATGAGCCGTAACTTTCCCTGACTACCTGCACTTTTTTTGGCTTCCACCTGAACCTCTTAAGTCCACTGACTTGGACCAGGCAGAAACCAGTTTCCCAAAAGCATTAAACCTACAAGATTACACATTGTTGAAAATAGCAAGCTTCAATGTCATGCTCCTTTCCATTAAACCTGAATCATTACTGGCAAAACTGTTTTCTAAGAATCCGTATCGAGATTTGTTTTAAGATAACGTCACTCACTGATAGACCAATTAGGGATTTAGGTATAATTACAGTCTACCAGTAGTTAAATGGGTTGAAATAAGGGGGTTAACTATTGGGGTTATGTTTGACTTTTACTTAAATTCTCAGAAATTTCGCATCCATTTTACAAGAAATTTAAAGCTAAACAAAGCAGTAGTTTAACACAGAAGACATAAAAAAATCATTTTGTCTTCAAAAACCAGTTTGCTTGCTCCTTAAAGAACGGATCATTTGCCATATGCCATTGTCTTTTTGTCATTTGTCACTTGGTTAGTCATCTTATTTATTTTTATTTCTTTCATATGTTACATTTCCTCATTTGGCTAATGCTTTTATCAAAAGCCAATTTACAAACGACATACAATAAAACTAAGCGGTTAAGGGGTTAAGCTCAAAGACAATACCATATTAGTGCTGTGAAATCTCCAATTTATTTAACTCCAGTTAAAGCTGTTTCTCATTATAGTTTCTAAAAATAATACAATGTATGGATAATAGATGTCTTAAGAGATACACAACATTCATCTACAGTGATGGCAATCATATCGTTTTTCAGTACACTTCATATTAATTCCAGAGGTCTGAGATGTTGCAGATGGGAATCAGGATCTTTTAAAAATACATTGATATTGTCAGTGAATTTAACTGCAACTGTTGTTTTTATACCTCTTAAAGTTACAGAAGGTGCAAATGCTGAAGAACTACAGTATATAGGTCCCATCTTTTCATCTACAATCTATATGCATTAGATGATGGTAGATTTCAGGGGTCACTAAAGGATGAATCAAGTTCTGATTACTCACCAATGTTGTTTGGCCTGAAAAAATACACCAGCTTTGATAAAGTAAATATTTTTCCCAACTTTTCAGACCACAAGTGGGAGTTGAACCCGATGAACATCTCTTCGCAGGTGTATGTTTTTATTCCCATAAAAGGTTATTACAACTAAAACGGATGACAAAAAACACAATTAAAGTTGGCTTTTGTAAATATTATGAGTAATGGAGGATAGCATTAAACATGCACTTTTGCTTCACTGTGTTCGAGCAGTTATTCAGAAGAACAGAGTAGACCGCCATCCAACCATCAAAGCCATTTTTTTCACACAGAAAGCCAGATGTTGTCTATGTCATGTGTACTCGCTGTAATGGAGTGTTTTCATGAAACATCGCTGAAAGTGAAGTTGTTCTAAACTGTTTATTAAACACAGTATAGTCTGAGGAAAAGTCCACTCAGCGAAGCCTAGAACATATGGATCTGTTGGGTGACTAACAATGTGGACGTACATGTACAGGGCCCCTTAACTCCTAATCTAAAACTCCAAATATGTCAACACAGGACCTGTAAAGTTAAAAAATGTCATAAATATTACATGTTTTGTGTTGGAGTATTTAATTTCATAGTGCGCAGATAAGAAAAGCTCGTGCACTTTTGAGATCCAAGGTATCAGTAATATGATAAATGGAAATGGAAAATGGAAATTCACATGGTGCATTTCTGAAGTCAGCAGGTAAACCCTTATCTGCATGGCTCCTAAACATTAGATTTAATGAAGCAGAAACCAAAAGCATGCAGGTCCAGTACTATTTAATCTCTGTGTCCTGTGTTTCACATGCTTTCTACCGCTCCACTAAATTCTAATGGCAGGATTATGATAATCGGTAGAATGAATTAAATCATCACCCTTTCTACTATACCCATGTGTGTCATATTAGATGAAGTCTCTTATTTAACCTGATCAACATAAAATATTCTCGTATTTTATGTCGAGTCATTTATTGAATGGTCACACAGCATAAGAGAGTGTCCGTTAAGCTGGGATAAATCTACAAAAATAAACAAAGTCACTGATGAATCACAAAGCAATAAGCGTAAGAACAGATGAATCATCTAGCCAAAGAACAAAAAGATTTTGATATTGTGTAAGTGGCTAAAGAATTGGAAATTCATCATGAGTAATTTGTGTATTAACTTACATATTTGTACATGATACTTGCACGATCGTTGGACACACAATAAATATTTAAAGTAGAAAAGTTCCATAAGTACTTGTTAGATTCATCTGGGTGTTTAATAAAGATTAATACATTTGAAATGAAAGAATTATGGATAAATCTTTCCAATGGGTGAGCAAATCACTATGTGTGATTTCCCTTCAGTAATCCTACATTAGAAGCTTTTCAGATTTTATTAGAGATGTGCATCCTATTGTGCTATTTGTGCCCACATTTTAATGTCAACAACATTATGAATCCACCACAGCAATTACAGTGTGAGAGACGACTTGAATGGATCATAAAG
The DNA here is from genome assembly GCF_022655615.1 of Tachysurus fulvidraco. Lineage (NCBI taxonomy): Eukaryota > Metazoa > Chordata > Actinopteri > Siluriformes > Bagridae > Tachysurus > Tachysurus fulvidraco. The sequence goes on along the minus strand of NC_062537.1, from coordinate 13,734,916 downwards.
TAGGCGTCTGCTGAATTTCTCCATTACCAGCCTCTAAATTTATTGCCTGCTCTCTGACAGTTTCTAAAGGTTTGTGTCTCTAATATGTTTAATGGCACCGACTGTTCCTTACCTGCCAGGAAATTTATCATTGCATCCTGCATTGTTAATAAGTCAGCACTTATTAACAATTACACACACTTGGAGAACATTGATTAAACACTAAATCAAAGTACTCATACCACTTATTTATGTATGTAGACATTAAGTAAAGTACTATTTCCTTACATTAATTACATACAGACACATTCCCTTAGATTGTTAAATTGATATGCTAATCTTGTGCAGAGCTGCCCTAGATTCAGCATGTACTGTATGCATTGCCTGGATATTAGCAGCATGTTCTCCAGTGTTCAAATAATAAACAGTTGACCAAGAGTAATCTGAGACGAGGCTACAGATAAATTACATTCAATCGATAGCGATCACAGTAGTTACACCAGTAGTTAACATTTTATTTAGGTTTTTAAAATAAATATCTAGTTGAATACATTACATTTGTGGAGAAACCTCAAACACACTATCTTAAATCTACAGTATATGGGGCAGATTTAACTGTAGGTGGTGTATCCAGGTATATCAAAAACTAATCTTCTACTGTTGGAGAAAATATGTCTAAATGTGGAATTTGCAGTGCAGAATCTTTGGGAAAAATCTGCATCAGACTGTCCTAATGACAATGATGCATCATTACAAGCTCTACTTTTGCTGTTGGCCCCTAATGATCTTTGGGCTTGTGGCCAATAAACCATTCTGCCACAAAAAGTTCAATCTGCCTTTAGAGGCAAAGATTAAAAGGTAACTTACACAGTTCTACTCACAGGGTTCTACTCAACATACTTTCGGATTCAAAAGAAGGACACAGATTTCTCAAAAATTTTCCATTCCAATTACAGATGAATTCAAATAAAGTTCAACCCATTCTGTTTCTCTGGTAACCAGAGGCATCACACTACTGTAGTATTTGGGTGACTGGTCATTTTTAGCTGTCTTCCTCCTCAATCACCCCTCGTTGGTGCACTGGCCAACAACTGACCCCACCATTTACTGTATACCTTTCCAACTTTTCCAGCATTGCTAGCAGTAATCTAGCAACTCAGCCACCTACTTGTGGTTTCAAAATGGCTAGCAAGTTTTTGTTTTCCAACCAGTTGTTTTTTACTTTCCCTAGTGGTCAGAATACACTTGGAGCTTCCTCCCTGGATTAACCTGTTGTCCTAAATGGACAGCACAATTTGGCACCCACAGTCAGGTCAAGTAATGTTGTAGAAGCTGATCTATGTCCAGTGTTCACTTCTCATTTGGATCTCCAACTACTTTCTGTAGTAACTGTTACATCGCTAAATGTTATCATATACACTAAATGCCAGTTGGATGACAACTCATTACAACGTTGCTAAAAGGATTGAGGTGTTTTTTGCATGCTCTTCCACAATTCCCCAAGAACCAAGCATGAGCTCTACTGTCTGTGTTGGTGTCCCGAACCCAAACCCTCACTTATGATCATATGCAAGATTTCAAAATGAAATCTGTAGCTCTAAACATGGCCTTATTGCTAGCAATCACATCAGCAAAGAGTGGGAGGATGAGTGGGAGAGATGCATGCTTGGTCAGTATGCTTGTTTTGCATGTGTTGGTGGTGGTCAGATGAACTTGGAGTGACATTGTGGTTAAACCTGAGGATTCTGCCCTTTGATTGACCTTGCAGCATTCCATTAAGCTGAACATATAGAGCATTCAGTGTGCACCCTATGGATTATTGGACCCTATAGATTGAATGGTGGCCATGTGATCCTCAGCTCTATACAAAGACTGACCCAATGGGTGGTGGACATCACCACCATGATTTAAAAGTGTTCTGGGGCCCCACATTACAACAAGCCATTATGTACGGAACATCTCCTCCTCATGGCCATTACCCCAGGTGTGCCACTCCAGGAGGTTTTCATTGCTGCTACCTGAACCTCAATTTGCACCTGCTCCCATTTATAAATAGTGATGTGTCCCACTAGTGCATGAAGATTTCTGTAAAGCCACTTTGTTGTTGTTTTAAGTGCTATAGAAATAAAATTCAATTCAATTCACATATATATATTCTGCATACTTTTAAAATCTGACTGTGCCATTTTAATAATTATCAGATGTAGAGTAAATTTCCTATTTATTTTACAATGAATACATTTCATAAATCCAACTGTTCAAGTTCCAGATGTTTTATTAATGTATACGTGTTGTCTGACCTTTCTGTGTACAGCTGACTATAAAGGTTCTGAGAGTAAGATATGAGAATAGCCTGCAACAAGACAACAGTCCCAAACATGCAATAAATTTTGCTCTTTGGAAAGGATGGAAACATTTAACAAAGTAAAGCTTAGGCATACAGTACATACAACTAAACAAACATTTTTTCATGAGATAAAGAAACGTCTGTGAAACCTAACACAATAAATGTCTTGTAGCTATAAATTACATTTATATAATGCAGTCTCTGTCAACGTGTATTTTTATTTTTGTATTTAGATTTTATATGTTTCTTACAAAGTTTGTCACAAACACTTGCATTTTACAAGAAAAATGATTCAAAACAAACCTAAAATAATGCTGGTTGAGACTGTACATGCCCTCAAGAAACATAGGCAAGCAGAACATAAACACCATAGAAAGCCAAACAGATTAGAGCCCACCACCTGCACAATCTCACCAGGAGATGGCAAAGTGTATGTCACAGCATGAGGAGGAGGCGGAATGGTTACTTACAACAGGATGCGTTCGCCAAACAAACCCACTCACCCCGGGAAAGTACTAAAGCTTTGACTCGTCCACCCATCCTAAGACTTCTATCTTGAGTCAGTGGGATATAAACAGTAAGTAAAGGTCACCAACAATACAAACAGCTTACAAAGAGAAATATATATGTATCTGGATGTGTCGTCACTGAAGAACTGCTCATCCAGAAAACTATCAGCTCAGGAAAAGTATAAACATTCATATTCATTTTCATATTTTACTACCATGTCCTTACCGAAAAGTTACCTTGTTTCACTGGAGAAAATTTCTACTAATGTTAATGTGGTTTCATTATTAATAGTTTTGTATTTTAGGTTTGTTGTTTTATTTATTATCATGAAGTTTATTATGTAGCTTATTTTATTAATAATAATAATAATAATAATAATAATAATAATAATAATAATAATAATAATAATAAGAAGAAGAAGAAGAAGAAGAAGAAGAAGAAGAAGAAGAAGAAGAAGAAGAAAAATAATTGATATTGTTAATTTTTTACAAAGTATTATTTACAATGAAGGTATGATTAATTGTTTTGCTTCATATCACTCGTGCGTACCCTCCACCTTAATAATCATGGAAAAAATTGTTGTAGCAGAATTAGCCATGTTCGACTATATATACATCTAATTAGATAATTGCTATATTATTGGTAGTTAATGTATTTGCAAAACACATTTTATTACATATATCTTTCCATATCATAGTGTGCATTTCATGCTATTTTTAGTTCAGTGCAATACATCGGTCCATGGTGACAAGTGAGAAAAAGTCCATTGCCGACACAAAGGCCAATATTCTGGTGCAGAAAGACTGAAAGCAAAACAACAGATTATAGCCATTCAGTGGAGCCTCCTTGCTCCAATTTCCTTTTTAAAAAAAAAAAAAAAAAAAAAAGAACAATGCTTATCTAAAAACAATTACAATTACCATGTGCTTCTGTGGATTATCACTGTCAAAGACCACAGCCTTTGTGATCTACAGTATAGCAATGTACAATTTTAGTAGCGCTGAACACAGTCAGATATGAACTCACTGTTAACAACAAGCCCAGTATTCCTTAATGAGCAATAACAGAGTTGTAGGCAGAGGAACAAGTGACATGTTAAAACCATTTGTACTACAGTTGTAAAAACAAGATGTTATCAATTGGCTCAGATACTAGACATGTATACTAGACACTTGATACCAAGTGAAGCAGAAGCTTCAGATCACTGATAATCTGAAAAAATTCTTTGAGCCATGGTCCAAATGCACATTCCACTGTTGCTTCATATTCATGCTTCTACACATGAATATTAAAAAATGATTTATATTCAGCCCAAATTCCTCGTCAACTTAAAACCAAGATCTTGACAGGTTCAACAAATAATTGTAATATAAATGTATTACTGTGGAAGGTTCATTCTCGCATTCTCTGGTGATGAATAACCACCGAACGGGAATGGGATGGTATGAAACACCGAAATGAATATAGCTAGGAGTTTTCATCAATTAAGCACTTTTATACAATCTGTGAAAACATGAGTCCTACAATATTCTGTAAAAACAGTATAACTATAAGCCTATATATTTTTAAATAAAATACTGCATTATTTATAACGTATAGACACTAATACATGAAATGTTTTTATAGCATTTTTGATAAATTGTTTATTGTCTGAAAGAGATTTCTTTAAGCTCAAATGATGCTACAGTGATTGTAACATTAGCCTTAAAACATCTGACTAAGCTGAAAATAACTGTGAATGAAAATGTTAAAAAAATAAAGACAGTTGTTCCTTTCTATAATCTAACCCATAATTAACGTGGAAGTCATTTATTAGTAGTCGAGTAATGAGCAGTCATTAACACATACCTATTCGTACGACTATCAAATACAATTTGTTTAAACGATGACAAATGTTAATATTAAAAGTAAATAATAATAGTGTCATATAATGGAGAGGTGTCTGAAACACAAAGCTTCAAACATTGGGTTTCATAAACCCTAGTAAAAATGATCTCCTTGGGCAGGTTTTGTAATGTTTAAGACCTGGCAGATCCAATACCTTAGCATGAAATTTTATAATGTTGCTTTTGAAAGAAAGAAAGAAATATATATATTACCACCTTTAAATTACTGGCAACATTTATCTATTTTTTTCTTGATGGATTGCTGGAATAATTTAAATGGCCTGTTTTTTGTATACTGCACACTCTGTGGATTCCGACACAAAACAGGTCTGTTACTCATCCATGTCAATCTGGTTAGTGGTCCATAGAATGAATCCAGTGAAAAAAGAGAATATATATATAATTCATGGTTAATTTCACATTGGTCTGTCACATATTTCTGTTTCACAAATAACATATTCTGTCTTGCTGAACAATCGGATAATTAGCTTTCATTTATCATTTACTCATCAGAGTGAAGTAGTTTCATTCGTAAGAACCCACTTATTCTTGAATAAGTTACAGATGTAGATTGTACTGTATTCAGTCTGAGACATATTGGATTTTAATTTAAAAAATGCCAGATCTAGCCATTAATACTCCATATTGGTTCTGTTTCCTTGCAGTTGCAGACAACCATTTACCTCTTTGAATCAACATTACGTGACCATTAGACCATAAACGTGACCATTAGACTTCTGAATACATTTAAGTTTCATTTGAAAGCCATCAAATATATTCATGTATTAAACCATTGCAATGGATTACAATGTGGCATTAACACTAATTAAGATTTAAAAAAATAAACAGCCACCAAAAAAAAAAAAAAAAAAAAACACTAGAAACAAATAAAACCTACTTTTCCATGTAGGTGGAGAAGGAGCTGACAAAGCTATCAGGCAATCATTTATGGGTCTCTATGTGCACTGTAAGTCATTTGCAGTGTGGAAAAATTAGGGTCATGTTAAATAGGAAAAAGTATAGACACCATGCAGACTCATACTAGTAAGATTCATCTACCAAAAGAGCTGAGAGGCATTATTGATTAAAGAATCCATTAAAGGAGGTCCACTTAACCACTGGCACCAAAAGTACATAGTAGAAGATTTCAGGCAGATGAAACTGCAAGGATATAAACAGTAGCACACAGCGCCCTCTCTTGAAAAACGAGGTAAAACAAAAAAAAACCTGGATTTCTGATCTGATAATATATATTTATCAACTGTACAGTATTTGCATCACTGCTGGTTTATGAGCTGTTAAAGCTCATGAATAAGAATAAGAATCAGCCAGATTTAGGTTACAGTTTAACCTATTTTTTTACAATAAGAAAGAAAATGAGTCATCATTATGATGTAGTTGTCTGCTTTACTGTGCTCACGGTGGTTCAGCGATGAAGCATTCGTCCCTGTAAGCATATGCAGCATGTACAAACAGCTGCACACCGTTCACTTAACAACCCCTGTGTGTGTGGAGAACACGAGCGAGGCCCTCTGGGGTTCTACGTTCCTACTCAGCATGACCTTTCCACAGCTGGTGCACACTAAAGGAGAAAACATTTGTTGATAAAAAGGCTCTGTTTTGGACTCAAGAGCCAGCAGGAGAGGTTAAGCCAAGTTGACCTTGCTGAACAGGAACTCATCCATTAGATGTTGAGCCTGGACTTATCACAGTCCTGCTGCTGCTGCACCCACCACCTCCAGGCCTGACTCACATGTGCCACACGTGCTCACAGGGATTACTGGACATTTCCACAATGCCTTTCCATAAATAAGGGCACAGCACAGTAGTAATCATCATGTGGTGGAAGCTGAGATTCCGTAAAACACTGATACACCACTACTGGATTAGATAAGAAAGCTTTATAGAAGGGTGCTGTTTGACTGGCATACAAAAGATTCTCAACACATTTTGATCGTTTTCAAAATAAGCAATTTTTAAATAAGCACTAGATTCTTTTTCATATCTGTCATTTGGTGCCCTTTGGATTTGAAATCCATTTGAAAAACTTGATATTAAAGATGATATGGAGGTTTTGTGTTTTTTTTTTTTTATGTCTATTCTTTCATAATCACTGATGTGAGAAGCACCTTTATAATTGTGTACATTTTTGAGAAGAATATTTATGTGTTGACTTCATCATATATCTTACATAATTAAAAAAAAAGCAATGTCTGGTCAGTTTTATGCTTTAACAACATGATGTGTATACTATATGTGGATAATATAGATTGTTATATACTGATAAAGATGCAAAAAGCAAAAATATACTAAATAAATAAAGAGGACGGTCAAAAAACAGAAACCACACATTTGTCAATATTAAATTTTATTTATTGCACATTAGTAAACCTTTTTTTCTCTATTTGAAATAGCAAAGGGGGGCACGGTGGCTTAGTGGTTAGCACGTTCGCCTCACACCTCCAGGGATGGGGGTTCGATTCCCGCCTCCACCTTGTGTGTGCGGAGTTTGCATGTTCCCCCTGTGCCTCGGGGGTTTCCTCCGGGTACTCCGGTTTCCTCCCCTGGTCCAAAGACATACATGGTAGGTTGGTTGGCATCTCTGGAAAAATTGTCCGTAGTGTATGAGAGTGTGTGTATGAGTGAATGAGAGTGTGTGTGCCCTGCGATGGGATGGCACTCTGTCCAGGGTGTATCCTGCCTTGATGCCTGATGACGCCTGATATAGGCACAGGCTCCCCGTGACCCGAGAAGTTCAGATAAGCGGTAGAAAATGAGTGAGTGAGTGAGAAAGAGTGAGAGAGTGAAATAGCAAATTAGATGCGAATTTTGAGGCACATGTAGCAGACTGCAGATTGTCTTGTTGTCCCACAGCTGATACTAGCACCGTCTTAGCTATAGATTTAGTTGGTTTGTCCTTCAAGTGCACCTTCCTAAAGCACTCATTTCGACTATTAATATTCAAGAGCAACAAGTCACTTAAATACAACTGTCTATGTATTCGCTAGAATATGTTTCATATTTTCCACATTTAGTGGCTAACCTGTCGCTTATAGCAAAAGTGAACTGAGTGAACTAATTCTTAATGTCATTAAAACACAAAATGTAGCTTAAAACTGGGTCACTTTTGTTCCACATGGTACACTTGCCATAACCAATTCTTAGGTTCCTAAAATCAACTACATTTGGCCAGAAGTTATCTACTATATATTCTTTTGTAGCAGAAAAACATAAGTGTTTTTAAAAAAACATCATCTGGTGAAACCTCGAGTCAGAGACAGAATGCATAAGCCACACAAAATGCAGGCAAGAATGATGGAGCTGAGACGCTGAGCGAACAATGTGATGCTCATCATAATTTTTTATTCTTTTTTACATTGTGGGACTGTTCCATCAGGAAGAAGCTTATCTAGGTGAGCAGACCCGATGGAAAGTCTAATCATGCTGTAGTGAGGTCACTGTTTACTTGGAAAGCTGAGATGGGCTGTTCAACATTTCCTGTTGATATCCACCACTCCATGTGTTTAGTGTAGTGACTATCCTGAACAACCCTCGAACAAGAAAATACATTCATGTATGTATAGAGAAGAACCCTCTTGGCTAATTTTAATAAAAATCAATATTGCTTATGGTGGTTAGAACATATTATAGATATATTAGTACAGATTAGAGTTAGTTGAGGGTAAGTTTGATTAGTTCTTGTTTAGTTTAAAACCAACAAAAGTACCAAAATGAGCATTAGCATTAGCATTTCATTAATGCTGATGATTATCATAATCATTATTATTAATTCCCAATCATATACTAGCAGGCATGAAATTGATTTCTCTTAACAAAATGCAAGATATATTTATTGTAAGCTGATTTTCATCCATGAAGATTACTTGAAGTGAAGCAGGTGTTGAACTATAAGATTTATAAGTATACAACACTGCCATCTAGAGATCAGAATGGGAAATCATTAACATTTTGGGAAGGTTGAATACATAAAACTCCTGGAGTCATGGGCACTGAGTGTATGTCTATGAGAAGAAATACCCAGTCTCCTTCTACTGGATATCTTCTCTCTGAAGTGTAAAATATTTATATTAAACTCTATATTTTATATTATATAATATAATATGATTTTTTTTATTTACACAGATAAACACAAGTTTAAAGAATACGTTTTTGTTTTTTAATTCTCCTAAACACAACATTTGAAGACTAAATAGATAAACAAACTAATAAATAAATAAATAAATAAATAAATAGATGCTTTACATATTTTTGTTTCATACCCTTTTTTAATTTATTTATGTTTGCATAAACACATTCATGACTTCAGAGGCATGTAACTAGTGTCGGCTGTCAAATGATTGTGTCCCTACATAATCTGTCCCTGGTTGTGTGTAATGCTGACTGTAACTGGTTAAGGCTTGAAAAAATGTCACATCCAGAAGATCCGTAGGGTTTGAATTTGGCTGGAGAGGGAAAATGTGCGAACAGAGAAGATGGAGCTCCAAACAAACACACAATGACTTCTTGTGTCTGAAGCAGCTGCTACTATCTGTTTAACGTTACAGAGAAACATCACTCTCAGCAAACCCAGAGCCAACAACCCGACCCCAGGCACATAGCCAGACTATTATCAGGCCCCAAAAGTGGAGGTTTTTATTACAAGTAAAGGGAATCTAAAGCAAATCATGTCTTGACCTGTTTTTACTCTTAGACATTTAAACATGGCAGTTAAGTTGGTCTGTTTTCCTTAAACGTATATAAAGCATATTGAATGTTGACCAATTCACTGACCATGTTACATTTTGTACCCACCTGTAAGTAAACAAGTCACCCAAAAAAAAACAAACTCATTCATATCTGTATATTTTGACAATATTAGTCATAACATTGTATAATAATAATAATAATAATAATAATAATAATAATAATAATAATAATAATAATAATAATAATAATAATAATAATTTTATTTATCGCATTTATTTTTCAAATGACTTCATATATTCAAAGTAAACTATTTGGAACGTTAAGTCACATAATCATATTTATTATGAATTATTTAGCTACTGATCTTATTATTGTTTAGTTTTGATCTAAAAAAAAGTTTTTGTGGTAACTACAATATTACACTATATAAGAAACTGCTATACTACTGCTAAATAAGAAAATGAGTGACTTCACTGGAACTGTCCGTTGTTTTTTTTTTTTTTTTTTTTTGGTTTGTGTGCAAGAGAGGCAAGTTTATCGAACTTAGCTGACCCACATTTATGATTGTACACATTTATATACACTGTAGGGTATTTTCACTGACATCTGTATTACTGTAGATAGATAAAGCTATTCCAAAAGTTACACCCTTTCCTGGCCTTAAGCTCAGTATCCAAAAGGAAATCATTTGGCACATACACAAACACATACTATAATTGATCTCTCTTCCACATTCATTTATCTTCAGGCCAGTTCCAACATCCTGTCACACACACATATGTGCCCCCACACATGCACACAATATATAGACCTATTAAGGTCCCCAAAGAGACATTTATGTACATATATACACACAAAACAGCTAACTCAACATCTTTGCCTAACATGATTCACCTTCAGACACAGATGTCACACACTGCTTAACGGGGCTCATTGGTATCCCGTGCAGTTGTGTGTGTGCATATGGCAGCAAAGGGTCCAATTCAGGATCCTGTTCTGAGCACACATAACTTCTCCCATGGGATTCCAATAATGACCCACAGACTAATCCTTTTGCAGAATACCACACACACACACACACACACACACACACACACACACACACACACACACACACACACACACACACACACACACACACACACACACACACACACACACACACGTACACAAACAGTACATTACTAGAGTCTTAGGCCCAATCCCAAATCACAAAACCCAGGCCTCCCACACTTTCACTTGCAATTCCAAATCATAAAGCAAAATCTACTCTGCAAGAATGCACAGCATTGTTGTTTTTAAATGAGTACCACTTTCCCCAATACGAAATAATGGTTTTCAGTTTTTTTGCGTTGGAATCTAGTCCAATCCTTATTTGAATATCTGAACATAACCATTCTCAGAAAAGAGACAGGTAAGAAAAAAACATCAACCTCAAAACATCACATTCCACCTAACACTTAAATTCTGTCACTGTCAACCCATTTCTTTCTGCATTCAACCTGCATCCATGAAACTCTTGCTAGACACATTCCTGCTAAATCATTCATTCCATCAAATAGCAATTTTCTTGTCATCATAAAAAATCCTGGCTAAAGGGCCAAAGTGCTGAAACCCTAAAACATCTGAAAGCCATCATCACCCTTGGTGGTTTTTAAAAGCTGCTGAAAATGCATTGGATTTGCATTATATTTAATCAACATTCTCAATCGATTCATACTTTAATCTTTATCTGTTTATCTCTTTGTTCTGAAAGCACTCTAGAAACTCTGAGTCTTAAATTAAATGAACTATGTATTTCCATTCAGATCCATGAATAATGGTGACTGAAACAACAGCAATCACTCATGTAGACAAGGCCATATTTGCCTCAAAAGCATCACCACCCAGTTAGTGAAGTTAGTTTCATAAGAGAATGTCTGTATCACACATTCAGCAAATACTTATATAGAATAACTGTGTTGTGGTGCACACCTAAGTGGTGTATAAATACACTACTAACTCTGTGTAGAGTTTCTGTGCATGTTCTCTGTGTGTGTTTCTGGACCTCTGTATGGATTTTCTGTGCATGTTCTCCAGTTTCCTTCAAGCTAGTAGGTGGATTAGCTACTCTAAATTGCCCCTTGGTGTGAATAAGTGTGAAAAGTTGTGTGTATTGTGTTCTGCAATGAGGGATATATTTTAGAGTCCTTGGAATTTACTCTGGATCCACCGTGACACTTAGAATAGAATCGAACTGGGGCAAAGAAGCCTTTATTATCCGATCCCCGATCCTCCGATCAACAACCCAGAGCCTTTACCAGTTGAGCCACCACTGCCCTCAACTTTTTTTTACTTAAAAAGTAAATGAATTATTAAAGTATTCACATTAGGCTGTTTCAAAAGATTTCACTAGGAATTAAAGAGAACCTCTAAAAACAAGACTGAAAAAGAGGCTTTTATTTATCTGTCACATATATATACAGTACAGGACATAGACATGCTTTTCCTTTCATATCCCAACTTGTTAGGGGGTTAGGGTCAGAGCACAGGGGCAACCATGATGTAGCACCACTGGAGCAGAGAGGGTTTATGGCACCGATCAACCACCCAACGGTGGCAGCTTGAAATCACTAACGTCTGATCAACAACTCAGCGCTTTAACCATTTAAGCCAGTGCAGGTTAGAAAATAATCCTTTACAAAACACTTTCAGTCACGTACAGAATATATATATAGAGAGGTAAGGCAGTTGAATCTGTAGTGGCTGGTTATCCAGCTGTGAGCATTGAATGTGCAGGATGAGACTGATGAATTATTTTCATATATTTTAAATGCAGTTTTATATTAAAATGGAGTCCAGGTAAAAAGGGGGAATGTAATCAGTAAATATAAAACAAAATTGATTTCCTCTCTTGTTTGTATTGGGAGTAGCAATTATCTAATTACTAGGCAGCATTATTAAGAATGGTGAAGAGTCAAGAAGCGTAATTATGGTCAAAGCCTAATACAACAGGTGACAGGGTCTGACTCCGGAGCACCAATCAGGTTTATAGAACAATCAATATATTACACTTGGCTCTGTGTTAATGTTTTAAAGTGGAAAAAAGCAGATAGTGTTACTGTATGTTCTGCCAGTGATATATCAGTCTGAAAGTAAAGAACATTGTCCTCTTTCCTGATTTACAGTATTAAAGTTATTTGATAGATCAGTTTGTTCACATATGTCCTGGGATATATAACTGATAAAGTCACTATAATCATATAGTGATTCACAGATAGATGTCAGCATATAGCTGCTGCCCATGTTTTAGCAACTACTGTATTTTATTCAAATTTTATAGTAATGACTCAATTAGAGATTGCTGAAACAACACCACAGCTTTCTCTCAGACAGAGATCAGGTGAACAGAGGACTCAGATCACACACTCCTGCCTGTTATAACTAAGGTTAAAATACAAAAATAAGGAGAAACTCAACAACATGTCCCATTAATTAATATCGACTATCATGAGTTCAACAACCTTGTAATTGGGTAATGATACAAACTTGGTAACATGGGGACATCAGATGACGATAACCTATCATTCACTAGATTTTTACTTAATAAATGCCTTACCTCTTTCACAAGAAAAATGGTAAAAGGAGACTTCTACATAACATAATGTTCCCTTTTATAATATTGGACTCTATTGCCTCTATTGGATTTGCTGCCAGTTGTGATGCGACACCATTGACAGAGTGCTGACTGTGAATTATTACAACATGACTGTCAGGGTGACTCTTCTCAGAAAGATATGTTTATTTTCTACCAGATATTTATATATATATTTATATTTTACTTTCCTGAATAATCATAGTTTTTCAAAAAAACAAACAAACAAACAAACAAAAAGCTAATCATTTATTAATCAGATTAAAAGGTCCCTTTATACATGATATTTTCGAGCCTTTAGAATAATAGAACATTTGTCTTCTCAATGAAAAAAAGCAATATAAATTTTCTTAACTACATTAATACTCTGAGTCAGAGGCAAATGATTAAAATGTACACCATTTACGGCATTACATCATTAAAGTGGCACCTGGCAAGGGTTGGGATTTATTAGGCAGCAAGTGATTCTGGCTAATTGGTGTACATAATTAAATGATTTTCAATATTAAAGTATTGAGTATAAACAGTAGGCTGAGAGACTTGAAACCCAGCCAATGACTATTGCACACAATCTTTCCCAAGAACACAAGGCATAAGGTGAAAATGTCCCCTGGGCATGACCTCATTTCATTCTAGAGGACCATAAACACACACTTTCACATCTAGGGGCAATTTAACCAAATTTAGCCAAACCACCTACTAGCATTTTTTTTGGGAAGTGCAAGATTACATATACAAATTGAACTAGCCAAAATACAGATTGAAATAGCCATTATTTGTTACATTTGAACTCTTCATGTATTCATTTAACTTTTTACCAAAGTTACTTAGAAGTGAAACAGAATCCAATCAAAGCATAGAGCTGAGCATCTGTTAGAACAGGAGCCAAAAGTGGTCCTCTGGGAGACTCGCAATCTTTTTGGCTTCTAACACATTACCATAACAGCAGAGCTATCAATGCAAAATAAGATGTTGCTAACAGTGAGAGACTTAATTATGCAACAACAGAAGACTATTGAGATGTCCAGTACTGGGCTGTTTAATTAATGACGCAATAAGAAAATGAAATAAGGCTGTAATAAATGTCTCTTTATGGGATCATTGAGTGCAGTGTCTTCAGTGCATTAGTGTAATTATGCATTATGTATATTTAAATTTGAGCACCTCAGATCTTATTCATCTAAAAGAAATGGATATTTCTTCTTCTTCTTCTTCTTCTTCTTCTTCTTCTTCTTCTTCTTCTTCATCATTACCAATCAATAATCAATAATCAATAATTATTAATTATTAATTACTAATTATTAATTATTAAATATTGCTTATCACTTAGTAATTATTGTATAGAGATTCAAATGCCACATACTTTTTTGTATAAATATTGAGTTGTAATTATTAATTATTAATTTTTTTTTTTTAATAGTAGTATGTAGTTATTGTTTAGCCTTTGGTATTGTTTTGTATTGATTGTAGGCAATACTACACTATATACGTTATCAGAATCCCACAAAAACTTGAAACCTTGCTATATGGTTAGAGAAATACACAGAAAAACAGAGTGTGTGTCTGCCAGCTTGTTTTTTATGTTTTATGTGGGCTGACTCTCAAAAACAAAAACAAGCTGATCCCTCCTAATATACAAAACTGGGGATTAGGGACATATTAAGGCCACTTCTATTTCAGGTTTTTATGGGAACTGAAGTCAACACCAATGGTGCACCAACAGAACTATGCTATGGTTCCTTAAGAACAGGAAATACTTTATATTATAATGTTATGGCTTCCTAGCAGGAAAAAATGAAACAAAATATAAAAAAAAAAATTAACAAAATATTGACATGAATTCTTTTTGTCTCTTAATTTTTCTTGCACCAAAACATAAAGCACTGGTATTGATTGCATGGGGGGGGAGAGAGAGAGAGAGAGAGAGAGAGAGAGAGAGAGAGAGAGAGAGAGAGAGAGAGAGAGAGAGAGAGAGAGAGAGAGAGAGAGAGAGGAATAGATGTAGCTGTGCATTCTGATGTCACTAGAAACGTCATTGGACTGAACCTGTTGCTGTAGCATTTTGTGGTTAATAATAACTGTGTTTACATACTAAATCCTATGGAATGCAATATATAGAGCATTTACTTTTATTTACGTTTCTTTTATTTTAGTTTAGTTACCTGTCCAAGTCTTTTTTGTTGTTCTTTTAGAATATGCTCTTTCCCATGTACAATTCTACGTTATAATGTTGAGAATACAAGGGTCAATAAAACCTTTGATTGTTATAAACCTTGGGACAGAAGCGTAGTCATTCCTGTTGTACATTACTCTAGATTGACCATAGCACTGGAACATATATCTGGCTATCGGTCTGCTAAAGTCTATGATATAAAAAAATATGTTTATACTGTAAGTCATGAATGCCTTAAATACCATCAAGCTGCATGTAAAACCAGCAACTTGAGAGCCAGCAAATTATAATTCTCAACATTTTTCAAACCTTAAGAGTCATGAAGCATTAGGTATATTTCTCTGCCTTCAGTAGCATTCCATATGGTCTCTAGGGGTAAGTTAACAGTTATGTGAAGTTCCACAACCATTAAGAGCAGGAAATATCACAGACATCCAATTCCTAAAATATGATGTGGCACAACAATGGAGGTCTTATAGTGGAGCACAGTGGGTATTAAGAAGGGAAGCATGATCCTTAACTCCAGCAGTTGTCTTGAGCAGCTGAAGAAGTGGACACAAGAGGAATGGGGATAAGGGGGGATTGGAAGTGGGCACGTGCCAGACGTAGACAGGTGGTTCTACTGTACGTACATGTTACCAAGCCAATTCTACAACTAGTGTAGCTGGATTTGAGGCTTTTAGTATTAAGAATGTTCTGGCTCAAAATGTTAGTAGTAATAATAATAATAATAATAATAATAATAATAATAATAATAATAATAATAATAATAATAAATAGCTCCAGTTGGACTCTGCTATACTAAAGAGGAAATGCCAACTCCCTGCGGTCTTTGAGGACAACAATCTCCTCATCAATACAACATTTGTCAGACTGTATATTTATAATCACAACCTCCAGTGTCAAATATATGAGGATGAGGTTCCCCTTTGAGTCTGGTTCCTCTCAAGGTTTCTTCCTTTACCATCTAAGGGAGTTTTTCCTCATCAGAGTCACCTGAGTCACCTCAGACTTGCTCATTGGGGTAAATACAAACACATTTAAATATCTCTAATATTAATCTTGAATTTTGCATTATAATCTTTATATTACACTTTATAATAACCTTTTGTTTTATGTTCTGTAAAGCTGCTTTGGGACAATGTCAATTGTAAAAAGCCCCATAAAAATAAATTTGAATAAAAATGTGAATAATAATAATAATAATAATAATAAAAATAATAATAATAATAATAATAATGGTTATTAAATTGCAGGTTTATAATAATATACTTTGTTAGTGTACGCTCAGCACAAACAGATTACATAACATGTAATTGCTTATTGCATGAAGTTTGCGGTGAATAGCTTTATTTATCATTTCCGGCCTCGGTCCTCTCTTTCAATTTCTGAGTAACATGAAAAGCATTACTTCAGATTTTTATTACTGCATTAATTTTAGGTTTTATTAAGTTCAATTGAAAAAAGAGGGGTCTGGTTAGGGGATGACCTTCTAGCTACTATAAATGATCATTGGTGTTTAATTAAGAAGAATAAAATACTTCATGAAAGTGCTGTTATTAAAAAATAAAATCACACCATCTCATCATCGTTTACCTATTTTTCTATTAGAGATCCCTCTATCATGTTTTATTCCTTACCTAACAAACTTTCTGTCAGATTACACTTGAGCTATACAATGATAATAAAAAACAGTAGATTTTTGTACCCTATATAGCAGCACTTTATACACTTTACACACTTTGTGTCTTTAGTACAGAATAAGAAAAACACAGTGTTTTAGTAGTTATAGTTATATTTTATTAATGTAGTTATAATTATATTACATATAACAAAGTCATGAAAAGCTTCTTGATAGAAAACAACTTTTTGTGGACATTTGCTCCAATCTTTCTGCCTAACAGGTGTTATCAGGAGCAGGATTGAGGCCCGGAGTATACAAAAACACAGCAAGACGGTGTGTCTAGAGCGCAAGCTGTGATCTGGGTGGTAATTTAATATCTCATTCATTACTTCTGTACCTTTCTCCAGCCTCTTTCATCTTTCAATATATTCCCTCTTCACATCTGCTCATTCCATCAAACAAGCCTCATCCTCTTACCTCCAAAACATACAAAGAATTCCCCAGAGCACATTTTCCACACCATCTCAATGAACCGTGATGTATAGGAGGACGTTAAGGAGGGGATAAGAAAAGCAGTAAGAAACAGATGAGGAATTTCCTTTTGGAATTTTACAGATTAAGTGGCATAACAAGCATTTTATACTCTGAGGACACTGATATCCATGAGATCACAGACCTTGCCATTTGTACCTTAAATTAAGCAAGATTAAATAACACAAAACACCAAATTGTGCTTTGTGTGCAATAATCAAAAGGCCATCAAAGCACCAATGATGCGATCACTCTCTCACTGCTATTTTGTATAAACCATTGATGTACACTTCCAAGATGTACATTTGTAGCTTCCATAAATAACAAATGATTATAGATGCTACCTTAGTTTCCTTAGTTCCTGGAAGCCATCAATGTCCTTATTATTACTCTAAATGGATGGACTCTAGATATTAAATTGGCAGTACATAAAATGAAAATAAAGTCTGTGCCTTCCAAACACAATGGCTGAGTAATAGTATATTTGCTACAGTCATAGACCATTTACTTCTGAAAATTTTACCATTTACTTCTGAAAATCTGCTAAAATACATCAAGCATGGAAATATGCCATCCAAAAATGGGACTGGTTCAATAACAGATCAGCTAGAAAATAATTTACCAGCACATTTACATTACATTTTTGCATGTCAAATTGGCAGAAGATTTTATCCCATGTGATGTGTCCAAAATGAGTCAAGTATAACAAGATAGTTGTAAGAGAGAGAGTAGAGAGCTGGGACACCAAATAAAAACATGTTATTCAAAATGAAATGCTAAAGTGTTCAAGATGGCCAGATAAACATTATGAATAAATGAAAACGGTAATCTGCAGGACTATTTATTCAACAAGTACACAATGTCAATTGAATAGAATGGTTTTATCACCATGAGTCATTTCCCAGACCAGAGATTGTCCTGGTGAGTGATGACACAGATATGTAAAGGTCTAATAATTACTTCGGTAGGCTGGTATGCAGGAATTAAACCAGAGGAGAACTCCATAAAAAGCCATGTCTGATTTTATAGATTTGGATAAAAGCTGGGCTTTGGCTGTTACCCCAAGTTTCTTGAAGGGGCTTAATGAAAAAGTGACAATATGGCAAGCTTGCCAGTGATATTTTGTCAAATAAAAGACATGCCATAAACACAATATAGTAAGTCGAGAATAAGTCAGAGGCCAAGGCTATTGGCAGTTATACAAAATCTTTTAATCTAAAAGGGTTCTTTTAGGTTGGGATTTGTCCAGAAGTACAGAATTAGAGAAATGATCCATATGACTTAAATTTGGTTTATGTAAACACAATTTAAAGACAATGATTGTGTCGGGATATCAATACTATAAATCAATAAGAGTAGCTGTAAGATTAGTTAGAGTATCATCAGTAAACACCATTACTCACTAGATGTTTTCATTTTCTGTCCCAACTGACACATTTTTTCTTCTGCTTCTATCAAAACGTTTTCCTTTAATTAAAATGCAGGGATTTGTCCATTCTATTTATAAAATATCACATTGCTCTCTGAACTTTGTTGACTTTATTCATAAACCTGTACAACTGTGATCATTTCGCTATAAACTACGTTTGCAGTACAACACCATGTTAATATATACAGTGCAAATATATATATAACATACGCTATTCATTTGCAAAAGTGTACTAGTGACTAGTGGGCTAGAATTAATACTCAGATAGGAAAAAACGAGAAATTCTGTTGTCCAAAGCCTCATTGCTATTCTACAATTCGACGTGAGAAGCTCTACTAACAATGACTAAATGAATTGGCAATGTAATATAGCTTTATAAAAAGCTTACACCCAATATTCACCAAAAAATATTTTTGTGTTAAACCCAGGACATTTTCATTACGTGTCTCGTACATAACATCCCGATTGCCTTTACTCATCACATAGAAGAGGATGCTTTCCCTTTTGAGGACAATTCCTTTCAGGGAGTCTTTATCATGTTGTCTCAGAGATTTGATCTTTATGATTCTGTACTTACTTCTAATTTACTGCTAATACGTATATATGTGAACTCAGCAGTCCTGTACATAAAGACACATACCTGTGACTACCCTGCACTGTGTCAGCACAGCTAGAAATACCTCTGTAGAGTGTCTAGGTCAACATGAATGCAAGCCCCAGTCAAAAGGACTGTGTTCAGCTCATACCTGTCCATTAGCAAATGATTTAAAGTTTATGTGAAAGAAAGTCCTGCTTCCCCACTTTATGAAATTACAAAAAGATCGACAGCCTGGGACTTTCAAAGAATATTGCTTACTCATTCAGTTTTTATGTCAGTGTTTCCTATCCATACAGAGTATTAAACAGACAGCAATCCATGTTTTTTCATTCATGTATACAGAAACTCATTACTAAGATGAGTTAAGATGTTATAATAAGGTGGGATTCACTTAGAAACACTAAAACATATATTCTGGAGTTCTGGATATATTGATTGATTTCCAAATCAGATAAAAGACTTTAAATCAATTTGCTTCCTTCTGTGACATAACAAATGATGCATTAAACAACTATTCAATTGAATTGTAAATATTACACAAAAAGCAACCTCCATATGCTGTGTTCAGATTCCAATTACATGGGAACTTGTGATTCCAGTGTAACAGTAACATACTGTAATGTTTTTAATTGCAAATGCTGTTTTTATAATGGCTTATATATATTCAATTTGAATATATAGTATTTAATTGTAAGAACATTGCAAAGGATTTATGTGAAATGTTTTTTTGATTTGCTGTTTGCATCAGATTTCCTTTCAAAAAGCAATGAAGCCATTAGTGAAAAAAACATAAGAGTCTTATAGTTGCATTATATAGTTCACTATGGCAAAATAACAGTTACATTATAACACTGAATGTTCACAGTCTGAACAAAGGAAAGAGACAAATGAGGTGTTTCCTACACACAGGTAATACTTTGGCAGCATGCCCAGCTACATTGACAAGCACCCAAGTATATTGGGTCCTGCTTAAAAGAAAATCACATTTTATATATTAATGGATTTGTAAAAAAAAAACAATGCACCTTCTAAATTGGCTATGGCATGAACTCAGCTCAGGGTCAGAGAAAGATAGAGAGAGAGAGAGAGAGAGAGAGAGAGAGAGAGAGAGAGAGAGAGAGAGAGAGAGAGAGAGAGAGAGAGAGAGAGAGAGAGGGGGGTTTTCACATACTTTTACTATCTGGGAACTACTGTATTTGTGTTCTATGAATATTCTCCCTATGTTCATATGGGTCATCTCCCCCCCAAAATATTCATGCTTGTAGGTGGATCGGCTGCATTGACTTGGCTCGAAGTTTGAATGAGTGTCTAAATATGTGTGCATGGTTCCCTGGCATCCCATTTGGTGTGAATTCTATTCAGATATATACATAAAATACACTGCACATTTATCCATCTGTACATATTTCACATTATGTCACACACTCCCATGGGCAAAAAGATTCCCCCATGGGCAAATAGTAAATCAATACTTTTCAATCAGTCAAATGAACTAACAGTGTTATCTGCTAAGAGGACCCAAATCTGTAGTTCCCATAAGACTCCTGTGTCTTTAAAATCAATCTGTTTCCTGGCCATTAGTTAAGACAAAGGATGCTTGGGAAAGACCTGAGAGCTCTACTAAATTACTATACAACAGTACTTTAGCCAAATCAGTTCTATCTACAGAGGTTTAACCTGACACATCTGGGTTAGTTAACTTAACTTTGCAAGGCTTTTACTGTGATAATGTCAGTTTAAAAGAGTGCAGAATACATATGGAGGAGAGACTGTACGATTTACCATGACGTGCAGCAGCAGCCACAAAATGAATGAACTTTTTAAACCATAAAAGTTTTTCTATATTGAATAATAAATTTCTTCACAAAAGGAAGAAATAAGAAAGAGGCAGAGGAGCATGTGACACATATGACAACAACATGTAGACTACAATGAATCTGGACTAGATTCCTTTCTCCCTTGGTAAACGGGCACTCTGCATTTAGATCATCAAACATAATTAGCTATTATATTTTATGATAATATGTATTCTTGTTTCTGAAAACACTGAGGCTAAAGTGAAAAAAGTGGCCAAACGAAACATTTTTCACAAAATTACCCCTAAAATGATAATCCTAAAAAACAAAGTTAAAGTGTCTTTTAAGCCTGGCGCAACAGTTCATCATTCTCAGGGCGATAGAATAGAAATTTCCTAATAAAAATCAGAACAGTGTAATTTTGCTTGAAAAGTTGTGCTTTCTCTAAACAAAACAAAAACATACCATATGCATCACAGATTTCACAGATGTCCTGACTGAAGGTGTTGCAATTATATTTATGTAATGTCACATTAGAGAACAAGCCACATCTAATAAACTTATAAGAGTGGAAAATCACCCTCTAATAATCTATAAACCCAGATGATATGTGACCTAAAAATGCCTTCAACAAACAGATCAACAGCAGGACATGTAGATATGTAATGCCACCATACCAGATGATTGAAAAACAAAGCAACATTCAGCTTCAAAAAGCTCCTTACCACATTGTTTGCATGCCCATTCTCTCTGAAGCAAAGCTAAGAAATCACAGATTTGATCTCATAGCAGTGACAGATGCCAAGTCCAAACTCCATTACAGAAGCAAATCTACAGGTCTATTTCACAACTGTTACATGAGAAAGAGGCCATTATTATTGTCAGTACATTACATTTTTTATAGCCAATGAAATAGATGTCATGAACTTATGTCACACCTGCGGTGAAGTAGGAAAAAAATTTAAATGAAAGTGTTGCATTTAGAGGTGTTGAGTTTAAACAACAGAGTTGTTTAACAAAGTTTGGAGTATTCAATCAATCACACACTCACTTTATCCTGATCAAGGTCACAGTGGAGCTGATTTCAAGAACACTTTGGGTGCAAGGCAGGATAATGAATGGGATTCTAGGCCCAGGACACACTCATTCACACCTAGGGGCAATTTATCTTAACAAATTCCCCTCTTGGCATGTTTTTGGTAGGTAGGAATAAACCAGAATGTGTGTGTGTGTGTGTGTGTGTGTGTGTGTGTGTGTGTGTGTGTGTGTGTGTGTGTGTGTGTGTGTGTGTGTGTGTGTGTGTGTGTGTGTGTGTGTGTGTTAGAGTGAAAATTATATGTAATCCTAAATCCTAGTTTTTTAGAGTTAGAAATGTTTTTAATGAATAATATTACAATCAGATGTCCCCGCAGGGTCCTTAAATTGTGCCAATTTCAGCACCACAACGGGTAGAAAGCTCCATCTAGTCTCCATGGCTGTGTCCCAAACACTTCACTGTTATCTATATTAAGGGCACTACGCTGGTTATGAAATAGTGGCTTCTTCACCCGCTGTAGCGCACTATTTGCTACAGAAGGGAGGCCTTTGATATTTAGTATCCTGCACTCTGTGCTTTTACGCGGTATGACCTCTTATACAGGCACAGGGAAATAATGCGGCTGTAATGAGTCAAGCACACGGTTGCCAGATTGGACCTGCCCAAAATCAAAACATTAATCAACCTACTTTCATGGTACTTTCATGATTTTTGTCGTTAGGTTTGGAAAAGCTTGCAAATCATCAGGTTGCAATAACACGTAAAGTCAGACTTTGCCAGTGTTTCAAGATTGGATGGACTTTTGGCCCAATATGAGCTTAATATGAGGTTTGCATGAACAGCAATAGATGTCTTTCAGATGTAATCTGAGTTAAGATTCGGATGGCGAAGCTTTTTTCCAGGGTGGCAAATGCTATGTTTATATTTAATAATGCTACGGAATTTACGGGTAATCTGGCAAAACTTACTAAAGTGAAGGGAAAGTTTGATTAAAATAAAAAATAAAAAATTAAATATACATTAGATGAGGTGCTTACCGTATGTTTGGCACAGCGCGTTAGTGATATCCTTCCGCACCGCGCGCTTGCTCTGCACAGGCGGAGAGAGCGCGCGCAACACCGACGCGTCTCCGGTGGGTTCCGTGAAGAACACATACCGCGTCCCTGCTTTCATCTGAAAGCACGTATTTTCCTGGGACCAAATAAGAAACGCCACGGCATCCTTCCTGAAACCTCCAGTCTTGATCTCCCATACTCGGTGAACTCTTATCCTATTTCGGTGAAGCTCTGCACCCGGTTCCGGCTCGAGCGTCTCTCGCGTTATCCCATCCACACGCAAGGGTTCCACCGGGGATGCCTCCAGTACCCCCTCTAACACGACATCAGCACGCAGCGCGAGGTCCCGCGCCGGCATGGAGAAGCAGTCGGGCTTCCCGCACTCACACACGGACAGAGACGTTAAGAGACCGCAGATCACGCACAACAGGCGCATTGTAACGGAGGGTTTAGCACAGGAACGGACGCAGGTGGCACTAAGGAAGGGCAATTTAAGCCAACTGAGTTAACTCGGAGTGCACACTTGGTGCTACTGGAGAGGGCGGAGTTGCCCAAGTAGAAAACCTGAGCCTTGTATGTGAGGATTTTCCTCTTCACAGTCTCCAGTCACTTTTAACATCAGTTATCACATCCTTTATTAAAGCAATATGAGATTCACAATATACAGTATTCTCTATCATATTATTAGTTAAATACATGTACAGGTTAATCTGGCAATTACATAAATAATAAGATATTCTCAAGAGAAAAACTTTGGTGGAATTGTTATTTAAATTATTATTATGACAGGAATCTGATAAACTACAATGAAAAAAATCGATATTCTTCTGTAATACTGTTCTAATTAGGGTTAGGTAAGGATGCCTAATTAGGGAGGCTGGAGCACAAGGTGAAGGACTTCCTTGATGGGGTTTCCTCCTTGAAGGTTAGGATTGCTCACACACTACAGGCAACTTAGAGACCAATGATACATGTCTTTGGACTAAGGGAGGAAACCGGAGTACCTCGAGGAAACCTCAAGTTCTGGAGGAGAACATGCAAACTCTGCATACACAGAACAGGGCAGGAATCGAACCCCAGAGGTGCAAATCAAACATGCTAACTACTAAGCCACTGTGCCTCCTTGGATAGGAATTGCCATGTAAAAATTCATGAATGCAAAAATGGGGATCGTTATTAAAGATTTTTTTAATGGAGAATAATGATTTTGGAAAATAGCTTTTTCAAAAATACAACATTGTTTAATTTTTTTTGACTTTACTTAATGTGGTTCATATGACATAAATTTTGTCCATTGTCTCAAGAAGGAACTTTCAGTAATATGAGCAATCGGAGTGCTTCACATACTCACTCCAGTACAACACAATAATGTATTCATCATGCCAAGTCGGATCTAATTGTAAGTAACTCCAGTTGGCACTTTCATCTGAACAGAGTTCAAGACTCATTTGATACTCCATTGCAGTTTCTCAATCTTTTTTGTAGTTAGCGATTCATTTAACTATCAAATAAAGTATCTGTATTTTACATTATATATACTGTGTTTATTACATAATAATATTTTCCATTTTATTACAGCTATAAAGCTTTTTAATCTTAAAATGTCTACCATTAAAAGACATTAGATTAGGTCCATGCTTACAATATATATTAATTGACTGCTTGATTTTAAAGTTTTGAATTATACCAAAACGGTTAACTTTACACATGTATATATCTTAATATAACTTTTCCCAAAGTCATCAGTGGATATTCTTTGATTTTTTCTGAATGTTGACCTTGTAAAGTAAACAAAGACATACATGCCTGTTTTCATTAAAGTGAACTATTTTGAAACCACACCATTGTAGTCGTGTAACAGCACTCAAACTGTAACAGCACTCAACAAACACTCGACACGGTTGCAATAAATAGCTCATTCAGGGATTTAAAACACTGCTTACTTTATGTCTTTTTCCTGCTGCAAATTATATGATGCAGCATCATTAGAAAGGCACCTTGGGCTGCGTAAAGTAACCTAATGTGGCTGTTCCTGAAAGTAAAAATAAATGCCTTAAAATAAATCTCAACATGAATTACTTACTGCTTATGTTATTTTGTAGTTGGGTATCAGAATTTCCTTTCTTTTTCCAGAATGAAAAAAAAAATCCTCTTTCAAAATAAGTAGAAATAATTATACATATTCAAATAAAATGCTTCATACAACTAAAAAATACAATCTTCTCTTTACACAGAACTGAATCAGTGTTACCCCACTTGCATTCATTACACAAAAATCAAATTACAATAACAAGTCTGCACTCACTGCTGTTTGTCCTAGCAGGCATTCATGTTTTTTTGTTTTTTTTTTGGTTGTACAGTATGAAAGAGAAGGCACTGATGCCAAAGCACATATCTAACACCCATACAACCAACACATGTTTAGTTGAATCTCGCCACAGTCTTTTACCTCACCCAGTGATTAGCATGACAGGGCCAATCATACTGCATGTCCTGGCCCATAGCATGACCACAAGCGCCTGTGGCCTGGGCAGCTGGGAGCTGCAGTGGCGCCTGCTGTCCACCTGCTTTCGAAGTCTTTCAGCCTCACTGAATACTGGCACATCTGACCTGAGGGTGTGTGACATGACAGAAACAGCTGTGTGGGATTCCCCAGACACGACAACAACACCATTTCCTCAAGGCCTCCATAGTGAAACACTGCTAATGATGGATTTCCACTTTTCCTCGTCCACTGTGGTCTATAGTTCCTTTTAGTTCCCCTTAAAGTGTGAAAAAAAAAACCTTCAGTACAGAAAGGTATTATAGACATCAAAACTTTCCAAATTTTTAAGCTGATGTACAGTAACTGTACTATTTATCCTGACTATTTACTGGAGCACTGGAACTTTTAAGTCCTGTTCTTTCCAATCAAAGGACACATACATAGATTTTTAGCAAGCAATGGATCCAGGGATCGCAGGAACAGTGCGAGTGTGAGACAGGAATACACCCTGGACCGGATATTACTTACATTCAGATGGTTTAAGTTAAGATTTGTATTAAATCCATTTTATACAAGTGACATTTTGACCAGGCTAATAGCTATAAAAACACAAAAATAACTATGATTTTGATAATGTTGAGTTATACATTTAACATTAAACCACTGTAACACCACCAGCCCCTTCAACGGTGTTTCACAGATTGCTGGGGTTCCTCAGATGGCACTATGAACATCAGAGCACGTGTCCTCTTCAGTACAGGCAGAATCACGTGTGAGCATTGGCACTTACATAATAATATTATTTTGATAAATCTTGTTAGATTTGTCTGGGTTATAATTTCCTGACACATGAGAATGCATAAAATTTGGGAATACTGACATTAAGATTGATGTTTAAAAAAAAAGAAAAGACTTGATTACATTAGAAGCCTGGAAGTCTGGAAAAGCATTAATTTCACTCATCAGCAGCTCTCTAATGAGAAAGATTGATGCACAGAACATGTAAAGCATGTGCATATTAAACCGTATTAAAAGCTGCCAACTTTACATCGGTTTTACCTCCTTTCTCATTCCTGATCTAAAGGTTTTCCTATAAACGATTCTTTACAGATGATGCATCACACTTACTCCTGAAACATTTGGACAAGTTCAGTAGGTCCATCATTCAATCTGCTCTGAACCCGAAAGCGTTGTCGATCATCATGTTCAACCACCATCTTCAACTAGTAATACATGGACAACATTAATCTAAAAGACAGCAGAGTAGACAGAAGAGCTTTAACTACCCTGTACACAGGATCTGGTTCTATTTGCTCTGTACATTATAAGGTCTTATTGTTTGGTCTGTACTGTATGCTTTATCAAGTGATTTTCACTCTTAACATGGAAAAGAAATACCCACAAAAATATATATATGCTTACGATCAATAGAGGTGTAAAAAAAACATGTACATACAATTTTTACATAGTTTTATTTTTTAATAAGTTAAATTTTTTTATTCACTTGCAAGTGAAGCTTGAAATCGACACTGAATTGAACAGAACGATTAAATCCTGATTGTCAAAAATCACAGATTGTCATGTTACAGTGAAAATGTAAAGTGTAAATTCTTCTGTCCTGAAGGCCGTCTGTGTGATTCGGGTACGAAATGAATCATATCAGTGCTGAACCAGATCATATTGGATCGGTACTGAATCAAAGTATACAGAACATCTTAAATGTCTAAAAGATGCAAATTTACACTCCACCAAAAAATGAACATATAGATAAAATCATTTTTTTTTTTAGCAAAATATTGTTATGAAAAGTGTATTTATTCTTTGTAAGAAAGAAATGTAAGAAAAACTATATACACTTTTTTTTTGTACACACAGTGTAACATTTAACTGAGTGACACTTGACGGGTCACACAAAGAGTCCTTTCTTTTTTTTGTTTCTTTTCAATGCAGCAACGTCAACGGAGTCCGTCGGTGCTTCGGCCCACACGGGCATCTTCCTCTTCGCTGCCTGGATTTCGGTCTATGGAAAAAAGTGAACGGGATAAAACAGTCTGCCAATATACTGTAATAATATATAATGAATGAATACAAGCAGAGAGTACATGTGGTTCATTTTACTTCTACACTCAAGATTAAAATCTTACACTGATTTTTATTTATATTGGGTTTGGAATATATTGTTTTTTTTACTTTGTTAGATCACTGCTAATCATGAGCAGGAAAAGTTTGGACATAAATAATTAACAGTGGATTTGTATATCATAAACGATCACATAATTATTATTATGGACGCAGTGAGAAGTACTGAGTTGTCTTGGTGAAAGTGTTTAGCCCCAAGGTTTCCATGCATAATTTAACTTAACTTACACTTAACTTACAAATGATAACTACTATTAGAGTACCTTCCAATTAACTATTAATCGCTCTCCAGGCATTTCATTGTCTTCTGGTTCTCATGATTTTTCTCTCTCCTTAATGGTCTTAATCTTAATGACCTCACCAGCACCACTCCAGACAGGATGCAGCAGATTGAGGAGTTTATCTATTTAGAAACGAACCCTAATGCTCACATATTGATCCATAGATTTGTGTCAATGCAGCACAAAAGACTGTTGATGAATGGCCTCTAAAACCTGCTTATATCACCATAAATGTCCAGCTCAAGATATATTGTGGCTTGTTAGGAACATTTTGAATAATAATAGGTGCTGTTTGTGATGGTATGAGAATGTTATATTGAGCAGTGATGTAAAAAAAAAGGTTTTAATCGTTTAAAAATGGATTTTCTCCCACAATTATACAGCATGAATATGGCTGAACACCAATCAGGAGCTAATATTCACACAGAAAATAGGTGGCATTCTCCAATTGTTTTATTTTACAGCTTACTGTGCCTTTCAGTGAGAAATAAGAGAACAGGAAGAAGCAACACAAAGAAAGCTCCACTTTTGTCCCATGACAATACCTCTGCTATTACGTCCAGTAAAGAGCTCTGGACTAGACGGGAAATTTACGGGCAGGAGGGGATGAAACCCCAGATGTGTCAAGTGAGTCTGTGTGCACGAGTGTGTGTGTGTGTGAGGGCAGGCAGGGGTCAGACAGGCGCTAAGCCACACCCCTTGTGCTAAGCTACACCACTGCACTCATCTTGTTAGAGGTGGCCATGATGGCCAGATCGATCCTGTCGTGTGTCATTAGCCTCGGGGCAGAGGTCAAGTCCCAGAGGCCACAGTTGCAAATAAACAAAGCACTTCACGCTGCACGCCCATTAGACCTACATTAGCTTGGCTGATGTTTTATATTCATACACCTGTTTGAAAGTTGTTCTTTAGACGAGAGGACATGGAAAAGGTCAGCAAAACCATGACACCAAAACCTAAAAGTAGTGCTTAGAATGAGACCTCACAGCTACAGCTGAGTTTTAGGTTTAGGTTCCAACACAGGAAAGTGGCTCCTCAGAGTCCACACCGAGTCACTCGGCAATGCTGTAAGTAGGCTTTGTACACAATGGAATAGGGAAGTGATTGAGATGAACGAGTCGGATTTCTCATGTGGTCATTCATTTCTTTACCGTTCACACTTATTCATTTGTTTGTAGAATGCTAATCAGAACAAAACTGATACATTAGACTTGTTTGCCATGTGGGTTGGATTGGATTTCACTCATTTACACATTCAGTCTTTCACTCTACACACACTCACAAAAATGTTGGCTGAGGAGTGTGTAGGGCTGAAAATGTGATTACATTCATTGGTTCTAAACCAGTAATGGAAAATCCTAATCAAAACAAAACCAAACAAAAAGTGCAGACAGGAAGTATCTAAATCTGGAGAAAAGCTGTACTGACAATAAATAAATGACTACATAATCATTTCAGTACAGTACATGCTTTTAAATCATTATGTGTACCATGATTTTTGTTTGTTGGTCTAAACTTTCACGTCACATTTCTGCCTATAAAATGAACGAACAAACAAACAAACAAACAAATAAATAAATAATGCTACTCACAACCCAAAAACATGAGGCATGTTGAGTACACTTTCCGAAGGAACTCGAATCAGAGTTAAATGAATTTTTTTTCACGAGTCCCTGAACTGAGAATAAACTGCTTAGATGTACGCCTAACTCATGAGTGCGATTGATTTGTTCTCGCCTCCTCTTTAAGATTTCAACACTGCTTATGTGTAAAAATGATGTTTCGCAAATTAGTTTATGTATTTTATTTCGAATGTATATAATATGAAAAACAGGCTGCGTTGACACGAGTAATATTCTTTGCCTGAATTTTCTTTCCGATATAATGTCTAAGGCCGAAGCCCAAGACAGCTCTGATCAGCAAATTGAAAGAAAGCTGAAAAAAAGGTTAAATAATGAACTCTAATGCCAAATGATTGCAGGTCTGTATATAACCAGACAAAAGAGGCTATTAAACCTGTAACTATTCATATGCAATATTTACAACTTATTATCACAGTTGTGCCTGAATCGATAACTAATCGTAATGCTTTTTGAGGAATACCTTGACTGGTGAATTACCAAACAGGTCTTGGGTGTCTGAGTCCATGTTCTTCTGGTTCCAGGAAGCCAATTCAATTCCACTGCTTTTTGATGGCCTGGCATCTTCTACGTTACACTGAGCAACACTGCTGCTTGGCCCTGCAACCTAAACACAGTGTGTGAAAGAGACTGCTTTATTATAGACCGCTTTAATTTCTGCTAAAAAAAAGAGTAAACATATCAAAGAGAGAGATACCTCATATTACTTGGTTATGTCTGAAGACTCTAACGAGAATTCTATATCTGAGTCAGACTGAAGTTTTATCCACTTATTACTACAGTAGAAAGGTCTTACGGGAAAACAGCAGACTAACCTTCGATGTCTGGAACGTCATCAACAAAGTCAGCTAGCTAAACACGAGCATTATAGTGAACACCTCAATCAGAGCACCACCTAGATTGGTCATTGCTAGTTAGCTATGTTAAATAGCTTGCATCCTGATGTAGATATTATGAGAGCTAGTTAGGTTTGCTAAAGAGATAGAGACTAGACATGGCTGATGTCACTGCAACGTCTTAATCAAGGGTCTATACAGATCAAGACATTCAGTTTGACGATATATATATATATAAAATCAGGTGAATATTTCTTTCTTATGGAATCAGGAACCTGCACGTAAAGATTGACACCAAGGAATGTTACGATTTATGAGGTTTTCACTATAATGGACATGTTTAGCTAGCTAACTGTGTTGACGTTACAGACATCGCAGGCTAGACTCCCGTTTTCCCGTAAGACCCTTCTACAGTTGTAATAAGTGGATAAAACTTCAGTCTGACTCCTAAAATATAATTCTTGTTAAAGACTTCATTCATATCAATGGTATAAAAAAAGGGAAAGTGTGAGATTTTATGAAACTACAGATCTGTAAGAAACTTCTCAACACTTTTTAGATGGGTAAATGTATTTATTTTTAATATATTCATTAACAAATAAATGACTGGCTGGGTGACAAAAAAAAGACGATACCTCAGGCATGGGAAGTTCACTAAAGAGTTCATCGTCACTCATGTCCATATTGTCCAGCTTTGGCTCCAGCTGGTGCGTTTGGAGACCTGAAGTGACAGCTTTACCGACACCATCTGTCTGGATGAGCTTTTCCTGAGTGAAACAAGAGAATTACTTCAGTTCCTTTCCTTTTAAAACCCACTAGAATTCACTTTATGATTTTAACTAGCACAGAATCACTTTCTATAGATTGGATATGGAGGAATGATAACCTGTTTAAAAATGCACCAAGTGAGCATTTCATTCGCAGCTAAAACTACTTTTTTTTTTCATGGGTATGAACAGTCCCAGTGGAAAACAGGTCTAAAGCAATCAGAGTGAGAGGAGGGAGCAAAGGTCACACACACACTGCCTTTTCTAGCCCTCCTCTCTCTTAATGAAAGTTTTAAGAGGTAACAACGTATAGAGAAAACAAGAGCTCAAAGCCAGAGTGTTCTTAAAGCACCGTGGATGCAAGGCTCTTGCTCATTTCCTGCGAGAATACACTGGGGTCAGCGGACTTCTAACGCCTGCATTTAAACAGAAAAGTGATAGAAACCTGAGAGGTTCAATCACAGTTTAAATGGTCACATTCAGCCAGTAACATAAGTGACCTCAGAAGTAATGAAAAACATTGTGATGGAACAACAGAAGTGACAATAACACGATTTTAAGAGGGCAAAAAGAAAGAAAGAAAGAAAGACAAGATTCTACCACAAATTCCCTTAATGTATTTTGTTGGTTTGTTGCTGTTTTTCCTGGACAATAAGAACAGTCAGAAACTGCACAGAAAAGCTCTGGTGTGAAGGCTACCCACTAATTACCTGCTCAACCGTATTTTACTGCCCAAACACACCACAGTCCCGCCTTCCTCTCAACAATTTTTTCCTTTAGTTATTTGTCCCCCCCCCCCCCCCCATCAGTCATGCTGCTTTATTGTGATTTTGCTAAATAAGCAAAAAAGCTTGCTTTTTATGTGTATCACTGCAGCGAGAGGGCTAAGGCAAAACCGTAGACGTTGGCATCTCTGGAGTAATGGACTCTTTACCTCTGCGCCTTCTGTGGAGCCACAAAACTACAAAGTAAGGGAAAGATTATAGCCTCTGATTTAGTATTGTGCGATCTATCTAAAATCACTAACTTGCCTCAAAAAACTGCTTTTCTCATTAACCATTTAGAAATAAATAACACAGAATCAAACAGGAAACTGCATTAAAGTTATATAGCATTCTATCTGAGGAAAAAGGAATACAGATTTACGATGCTACTTCTTTTGTAAACTGAAAGCTTTATCCTTGAGGTGAAAGAGGTGAAGACACTAGGCAGAAAGCGCGTTTCTGCCCTCTTCTGGTCGCTCTTACGAACTGAACAGCTCGGATTCTGAGATTCTGTGCTACAAGAACAATTCAAGGTGCTGCTAACATGCTTAATTAGCAACAGTTGTTTGACCTACTGAGCTGATAACCTGGTTAGACTTGGCACCAGCTCCGACCTGAGACTCTATCCAGGTGATCTGGTGATGTTGTGATGGCAGGTTGACAGGCTGTGGCTTTGGAAAGCCTTCATTCTGTAGCTTAGCAACACACAGCCTGAGTAGAAAAGTGCTGATGTCTTCTGGCACCATAGTACGAATGTTCTTAAAGTCACTGAGATCTGAAACACAGCCAGAAAGAAATGAGAAAGTACGAAACATGTTATACACCGTATGACTAGGAGTTTATGGTATAATTGGATGCTATAAATGCAAGTATGAGATCGCTGTGTTACCCGAGCTCAGAGGAGGAGAGGCGAGGATGCGTGTGATGGTGTTGAATAGTGACTGGGACAGGCCGGCTCGCTCGGTGTCCAGAGGCTGGCTGACTTTCAGAGCCTGTAGAAGATGAGATTCAACCACCGCCATGGGCAAGCTGCGAGCATCAGCTACTTGCCTCTACACATACACACAAACAGAGCTGAGTAATGAAAAGATGCGTGAATATTAAATTCAGCTGACAGTCATGCTCCATATTCACACGTAGAAATTGTATCATTAGAACAGCAAAGCTATAAGCGATCAGATCTTTACCATTTATCCAAAACATCAGCCTGTAGTCTCTACCAGCACCAAGGATCAGTAAACACAAACAAATACCCAAACAATTAAAAAAAAAAATGAATGAATGAAAAACATTTTTGTTGTGATTGTAGAAAAAAAAATAAATGCTTAGTATTATCAAAAAGGATGTATTCAATTTCAAAACATAAACGATATATTTTATAAACCATTTATTATGTAGTCAATTCTAAAGTCAATCTGAATAATGAAATCAATCCTACTGGCTAAAGCAGGGATGTGAAGCAGGAACAGCATCAGATCTCTCCAGAATTTTAAAACTGAATTAAAAATACGTTTTTAAGAAGGTGCTATTATTAAAGCTCATTTTCTGTAGTATTCCATTT
Organism: Tachysurus fulvidraco; assembly: GCF_022655615.1. Taxonomy (NCBI): domain Eukaryota; kingdom Metazoa; phylum Chordata; class Actinopteri; order Siluriformes; family Bagridae; genus Tachysurus; species Tachysurus fulvidraco. Next base: position 13,701,138 of record NC_062537.1, on the reverse strand, counting down.
GCTACATTCCGTCTGTCCTCCATCATTTCGTATTTAGTCCTTTATCTGGTCATTGCATGCATTTATTTATTATGCAACATGACCTTTAGATCTGTCTGTGACAAATAAAATAATAATAATAATAAAATAAACAATTAAAATAAAAAAAAATAAAAAACTCTAACTAAAAAAACTTGAAGTGGACTACATTATAACTCAAACATATTAATAAATTAATTCATATATTGTGTGTGTCAGATTGACTTACTTTTAGCTTGAAATACCCTGTTATTAATTAATAAATTAATTAAATCATTATTTTTTTAAATCCAAAAGAAGGCTAGGAATAAATAAACAGTTTGTCCATAACCTGTACCTTACCATGGTTTTGCCATCAATCTGGAAAAGTCTGTAAGTTATGGCCACGCTATCAGACAGAGACGGCGTTGACACTTTTCCTGTCTGTGCACTGTGCGCCAGTTCAGCACAGGAAGAAGAGCTGGAAGTCACAGCCTCCTATAAGTAAGTAAGTAAGTAAGTAAGTAAAGAAATAAAGAAAGAAAGAAAGAAAGAGGGCAGGTTCTTATGAGCATTTACATAATGCCACCATTTGATTTCACAGAATATCCTCACACTCAGTTTGGAATATCACAAATATATTTTAAGGCTTGTAGTGATGTTTACCTGCAGGACGTGTATCTGGCAGAAGTCTGTGATGGTCTGGAGTAGAGGAGCCAACATGGCTGCTTTAGCCTCTGACACACCGTCTACCAACTTCAGCTTAGCTACTGAGCAGGGCCTGGTATGCACACACACACACACACACACACACACACACACACACACACACACACACACACACACACACACACACACACACACACACACACACACACACACACACACACACACACACACACACACACACACACACACACACACACACACTGTGGCATCAGCAGCATGAATCAGTGTATACTCCTTGCCTTGTGCCTACAGTTCAAACTGGTGGTGGTGCATGAGCACTTTTCCTCTGAATGAAAATTCACCGTATCTGAAAACACAAAGTGGTTCCATGAACATGACAATGATTTCGGTGTACTTCATTGGCCTTCCCAGTAATCCGATCTGAAGCCAAGCGAGCTAGAAGAAGGCATGAACATGCAGCTGACAAATCTGCAGCAATTATGTGATTATGTGATGCAATCATGTCATCATGAACCAAAATCATAAAGAAGTATTTCCAACACCTTGTGGAATTTATGCCACGTTGAACTGAGGCTGTTCTGAGAGTGAGTGATGTAGTGGTATGGTATAATTCTTATAACAAAGAGGATGGTGAGTGTACAAGGCCGTACACATTTCTGTGTTTGTAAGCATGTGTGCGATTCAAAAATCATTCGGATCTGTTTCGCATTATTTTACTATACCTTAACTTGGCCAGGTCCAGGAGGATTTTGTTGGTGGCCAGAATGGCAGGAGGGATGTCCTTCATACTGGCTAGTTTTTGCCTCTCAGCTACCAGCTTGCTGTACAGCTCAGCCTTCAACAGATCACAACATACAGAGGGGCAGGATGAACCGAGACGACCCGTTTCCTCCGTTTTAGGAAGGTAACATAATTTTGATGCTATATTATAAAAGTACAATTATTAAAATTCTCAATACCATCCAGCCCATGCTTTTGGGTATAAAATATGAATTAAAAACCCAGCAAAAGTACTGATAAATAAAACTGACAGCAGTACCTGTAACGTCATTTCTTTGGCAGAGACTGCAGGAGGCTGAGGCATGGTTTTGGGAGCAGGTAGAAAAATACCAGGAACTGACCTGACAGGCAGCAATAATGTTAAACAAATTCAATAATCAATATTAAATCATACTGACCTAATTGACCCACCAGAATGGAGCTAAACTTAGATATAACTGCTTTTTTTCAGCACATAAATTCACTATACCTCCTGTCCACGGCACTGGAGTCCACCTGAAACCTACAATTTGTTGTCTGCAATAAACAAAGGAAGTGTAAAAGATGATTATGAAAAACAGCAACTTGTGTATATTGTGTGCAATTTTAACAGACATTTGGGTTTGCAAATGCGAATAAAAAAAAATAAAAAATACACGATCTGCCTACACCGATCAACACTAACCTGAGCTGTACTTGGTAGAGCCTGGTCTTTAACATGAACCACAACAGGTTTTGGATCTTGTGCTTTCCTAAAGACAAACATCAAGAACGAAAACACATACAGATGTGTGCTTATGTTGTGATGATAAAAAGGTTTTGCATTTAAAACACACCAACATAAACTAAAACTTCACCAGTCTTTACCTGCACCACTTAATTGAAATGAAAAAATAAATAAATAAATAAAATCAACCAGTAATGCGTCAGAAAGGAAGAAGGAAATCCTGGAGTAACAGCTGGAGTCTTTTTAAAAGAACTTGACAAAACGAGTGCCTATGAGAAAAAAACATGGCTAAAATGATTTGATTTTACTGCAGCATTTTTCAAAATTTGTGACTTGCAGAGTTTTTGTGCTTTTTCCCGAACTGAACTACTTAAATTAGTGAAATTACAATGATTCTTCTTTTAACGTTCTACCACTCAAGACACAAGCAGTATTTAATCATGTTCTAGAGGAACTGCGAAAAATCTGTGGTCGTTTTTATCTACGCTGAAACTGCAAGCTCCTCCAAAGATTGTGGAGTCGGCTTGTTTCGGCGTAAATTACCATAATCACAAAATTGTGAAGAGACAGAACACCTCAGAGTGAGTTGAGGCCACAGCAGAGAAACGTGCAGGTGTATGAATGAACAAATGAGAGCTTGAAGGAAAGAATGAGTAAGTCAGAATGTGACAGGAAGGAGGAAGAGAGCAAGTGGCTAAAAAAGGGAAAAGGCAAATACGGAGGGTTTAAAGTCAGACAGTGATACTGTACGTGGTGAGTGGGTGATGCAGTGAACTCTGTCAGCAAGATATTTACACTTACTTTGGCACATAAACTCTTGAACTCAGTTCTCGGTTTGGTTGAAGAAGGAGGGTTCTTTGCTTCTCATCCTGGGCTTTGCTTAACCATGTCCTGCCCTGTGACCATATCAGATCATAGACGGCTGGTAAACAACACACTAAAGTGCATGTGTGCAAATGTGCACGTCCTTGCTTTCTTTAAATTTGTTATTGAGCAGTTGAGATCCTAATCTCAGATCCTAATATCTCAGATATTCTTCACAGACTAGAAATATACAGTATATACCCACTGAAAACAGCACTGCCATTGTGTCGTGTGTTCACTTCACTACACTTTTTGTGCTTCAGACAACAGTACCTTGGGAGTGAGTTTACAGAGCGTGCTGAACTTATTATAACCAGAAGCCTCCATTAGGTACTTCTCGCTGATGAGCTCACGACCAAGCGCCCTCCACCAGGCTTCAGACACCCCCCTGCCCACGCCGAACAAAGCGTCCTGACGAAAGCGATCAGGAACTCTCTGAGAAGTCTGCAAAAAGAAGAAAATGAGCAGGCAAAGATGATAAACCAAATAATCCATCAGGGAGGCATGTAGGGTATCATTCATGCATGACTGTATAGTTGTAGTGCTGAACCTTACTGAGCCGCGCAGCAGCAAGATGGGAGCTGTAATGCCAAATTTCTCTCCCATCGCACTCACTGCTCCCATCAGCTGGTAGGCACATGTGCCAAAATCCTGAGCATCTTGCTCCTGGCTTTTAATGGGCCTGAGAAAATCACAATAACATGTTACAGATATGACAGCAGTCCACAGATTAAATCTACCATGAGCATTGATGACAGAGTACAGAACAGTACAGAATCAATAATCAAATTCATAAGGCAACCCAAAAAAGTCAAGAATTCTCAAATCTGATTGCTCAGAATGTGCCAATAAAGTTTTTTGTATAAAAGCCGCTCTAACAACAGTACTAGGTACAATGCAAATCACAGGTTAATATTAATGCACTCATTCTAATACATTACTGTGTTTAAAGGAAAATCCTTAACATTAATAATGGTTGGTACCTTAAGTATTAGTATGTACGGAAGATTTTGTGTGTAATTGTTGATATGGTTACGTTAGCGTCCGCCGGCATCAACTCTGGAAATTTGCAACTCCGAATTGCAAATATCCAACTAGGACATTTAAAACTTCGACGTGGAATTCCTACTCAAAAAGACAGGAATGTATCTCAATCCTGAGCTCAACAAATGATGTCATGTCACCATGGCTAACTGCCCCATTAACAAAAATAAATAAAAAAAATCAATTTGTACTTCAAATAACTAACTAATTCATACTACCTTCCAATAGCTAACTTTTGGTCTCCATGTTCTTTTTAATGCACAAACCTTGAGAATGATGTAATTCTAAGTTAAGCTGAATGCACCACATAATTAACTCATATCTTAAACCCTTTAATTATTTAATTGTGGTGTTTATTTTATAAAAGATTGATAGTGAACAGAAATCCTGCCTGTCTTATTGCCTTGCACATATTTTGGTATGAACAATACATGGCATGTTTTTAGCAATTTGGACATTTATACAAGTCAAAATAGGAACAATTAATCAATCTAATAGTTATTAGATATTTTAATAGTCTTTTATTATTATTATTATTATTAAGTTTCGAATAGCAGGCTAGCAAACAACAGACTTATCAGCCTGATTAGGCATTCAGCATTCATCAAGCTGTCAGTAAAAATTCAGATGATGCCCACACAACAACTGACGTATACAAAACAGTACGTAACTGGATGATTATAGAGTGGATGATTATAGAGCAGGAATCCGAATGGAAAAATGACATGATGATTATAAGTGAGCGGGCGATTATTGAGAGAGAGAAAAGGGAAAAGAGCTTTAGAGATTACAGGAAATTGGTTAATTATCAAGAGAGAAAAATGATCTTGAGACTACAAAATCACATCCTGGTTATAGTGAGGATAAATGAATTATTTGTTGCTTGGCAAATAATAAATCAAATAAAGTATTATCATTAGCGATTTCTTATGCTGATGACACGTACCCAGATTTGCAGTTGTCACAACACTTGCCGGTCCCCATAATACCTGAGGTGACTTTTCTGAGTTGCTTATCTTCAAAATGAGACAAGATTAACCTGCAAATTAGAATTTTTTACATGAATAAACAAACATTAGTAAAGAACAGAATATAAAAGATTCAAAAAGAGACAAAAACATAACATAAATAAAAAATTCTTATACAAAAAGCTTTAAAAAAAAAAAAAAGAAAAGAAAATCAACTAATAAACAGCATTTATTCCAATATATTGGAGTGAAAAGTGAACTCTAGTGTACTCTATTGTTTCTAGGCATAGAAATATACGAGCATATTATTCTAGAAAAGTAAAATACGGCAAAAAGGATTGTTGGATTCTATTATAGGAACAATACAAAGAGAGGGTTGTCAAGCCAGCACATTTACATATGTAAACAAGTAAGAAAATTTAAAGGCATGCAGTGAACCTACTTCCTTCTGCATTTAGTGGAATTCAAATATTTTTCCATCTTGGCCATCATTTCCATTTTGTAGCCCCTGAATCGGTCACTTTTCGTCTGGTTGAGTAGAAACCTGGGCAAATCGTAAACTACATAAGGTCAAATGCTTACTTTAGCACATGCTGATTCTTGTAATTCTACTCATGTTGCTATGCCTCACATGAAAAGGAATCCAGAACATACTGAGTGTTAGAAAAGAGTCACCTGTTTAGTACCATATCGCTAGATGTCCAGAGGACATGGCAGGCACTGGGCAGTCCGTCTCTACCTGCCCGTCCAATCTCCTGGTAGTAGGACTCCATCTCTTTTGGCGCGCCGTAATGAATGACCTTTCTGATATCAGGCTTGTTAATTCCCATTCCAAAAGCCACGGTAGCCGCCACACACTAGGACATTTTAAAAATGAACGACATGAGGTAATCATCAGTTTGCTACTGGGCAGTAGGGCCTAATATTTATATCTTGATCTCATTTACAATGACCAAGCTTTCTGTATAAATTGGAAGCGTCTCTATTTTCAGAAGGGCCATAAAAATATATGTAGCAGCAAAAATCACATTGTTCAGTTTAGTTTTTCAGCTCGGTCGCATTGTATTGTGTTGCTTTACCATCTCACCTCATTTTACTACAATTAGAAAGTCTAAATTGAAATGTTGCTTGGTCACTTGCCACTTAAACTGTGTCTTCCTGTTGCTCAGGTAAGTAGAAAATGAATGGTTTCCTGTCAGTTTGTTGCTTTTCACTGTGAATACAGGAGTTACACGATCAGCTCAAGTAGAGCGGAGACAAACCTGTATCTCATCTCTCATGAACTGATACTGTGTTTCTCTCCTCTGCTTGATGCCGAGGCCTGCGTGGTACACTCCACAACTGATGCCCAGCTTAAATAGAGCAGATGCCACTCTCTCTGCTTCCTTCTTTGATGGGCAGTAGACAATGGCTGAGCCCTCAAATTCATAATCACCACTAAAAAGGGATTTCCACAAACAGAAGATATTACCAGCAGTCCTGTCTAATAAGTCCTCATTAACCAGATGGTTTATAAACAAGGCAATGGCACACCTTTTCTTTTTCACCAGGAACGACTTGAGGTCTTGGATCATGTCGCCAGATTTGCGGTTCACATCCAGATAGAGGTTAGGCCGATCAAAAGAAGTGCAAGTGACCTGAGGGTTCACCAAGTGAAGGCTCTTCACTATGTCGTCCCGAATAGAGGGGCTTGCTGTGGCTGTAAGTGCCACGATGGGAACCTATGTAAAAGTTGCATAAATGTATCAATAAAATAGAAAAGCTGGATATTTTGTGGAATTACTATGTGAATGTAACTTACATCTGGAAGTCTTCTTTTCAGTTTGCCAAGGTCTCGATAAGCACTTCGAAAATCGTGCCCCCACTGAGAAATACAATGGGCTTCATCCACTGCAATCAGACAAAGACCTATAAAGACAGCAGATTTCCATAAGTTTATTAGTTGAACTGAAATCTCATGAGGGTTCTGAAATGATGGAAAAAAAAACATGCTAGTCAGTTTAAGATGACACATTCCTAGTCTCAGAAATCCCAGCTACCGAAACAAAAAACAACCAACCAGCCAACCAACTAGTGCAAATAAAGTAAGCAGTCAATCTTGTCATCACGCTTCACTGGAAGAAAATGACTAGCTCATGTCTAAAGCAGCTTTCTTAAATACCACGGCCTCCTTCGCCAGGAAAACAAGGTCAGCCTTTTGAAAATGGCCGTGATTGCTTACCAACTGATTTATTTAGCTGTTCAAGCAGAGATATATTTCCTGAGCAGAATTCTGGGGTCATGTATACGACTCTGAAATGCCCCCTAGAGGTCAGAAATAAAACAAAAAAATCCACTTGTGAGAAAAATAAAAAGAACCTGCTTTTAGATTTAGATCAGATCACAGCAAAGTTCAACCTACTTTAGTAAGTCAGCAGAAACGTTCTGGGTCTGAGCCGATCCAAGGAAACAGGCAGAGATGTTGGACATCCTGTAATACACAAATTGAAGTACATATGAAACGTGTCTGTATTAATAGAAACCTACAAGAATAACTCAAACAATGCTGTCCATATCAGGCATTGAGGGTACGGTTAAACTTCTTGTTCTTGTCAGTATTTTGTATTCATAATATGAGAGAGAACGATATTCTCTGATTGTGATTATAAAGATTTACATCAGAGTTATCTGCTGTTATGCCAAGCAAGAAGTTTAAGGGATGTGTTCATTATAGTATTACTGCACGCAATATTGTTGAACATACAGAATTTACGCTGATCTGCACTGTTTCTGTTTATTGTCTTTTTTGTGTTGTCTAATTTTTTGTATTGTCTTCTACTTTTTTGTTTGCTCTGTCTTTTGTCCTGCACTGTCTTGTTGTCTTGTCCTGCACAGTTTACACCAGGTTGCACTTTATGTATCTAGGACTAACTTACTAAGTCCTTATAGCCCTGTCTTTGTTTCATGTATCACCACAATCCTGGAGAAACGTTGTCTCATTTCACTGTGTACTGCAACAGCTATATATGGTTGACATGACAACAAAAGCTTCTTGACTTGACTTGTATAGAATAACTGGCCAAATCAAGCTGCTCGCACAACCAGGAAAATGAGCTCCCTCAAGGTTACCCACTTGAGCTGCAGCACCTGGTCCTCCATAAGTGCAATCAGAGGCGAGATGACCACGCTGATGTTCACACAGAACACAGGAGGAAACTGGAAGCACAAGCTCTTTCCATAACCTGCACAAAAAAGTTCAACATCATAAAATAATCGAAATAGAATCAGCTTTAACTTTCATCGTGAAGTTAAAATCAGCTAGTTAAAGGGGCAGAGTGTAATTTTTCAAGCTTTCTGGAAACCTATTTAGTCAAACTGCAATTGCAGGTGGGAAAAAGCACAAGCTATAAAAGCAAACATAATATTGAAATAATAATAAAAATATATCCAGATCAATTACATGAATCACAGCTTTGCCTTCCTAAGCTTTAAGTGTAACTTGATTATTACAAACCTTACAGATAGCATCTTTAATCCGCCCTGTATCCCACCTGAGATTTTTATCTTCAGGTATTTTAAATAATTTAAAATGACTGTGCTGGGAGGCTTGCACACAAAGCCTCTTATATAGAAAAGCCGATATCTACTGTTTAAGCTTAAAAATACTTGCAATGCAAATAAGTTTGTGGAAATTAGTTTATCGAGGCCATTGGTATGAACTGGCTAATTATACGTCCATTATGACACACCGAGAGCTTTAAATATATATTTATATATGTGTATTAAAAATTCATCACCCTTTGCAGAAAAGGAAAAACCCATACCAGTTGCCATGACAACAAGGTTATCCCTCCTCCGCTCAAGCACGGACTGAATCACTTTCCATTGTACCCTGCAGACAAGTGTCATGTGCTAAATTAGACTTAGCTTCATTGAAAACTGCAGTGGTAAAGAACATGCACAGCCTTTAATACACATTCACATCAGAAACACAATACAATATATAAATAGATTTCTCTGTCTCAAAATTCAGGAAAGAACGATGACAAAGAAAAAACAAAACAAAACATAGAATAAAAATGTAGGTGCAGACATACGGTTTAAAATTGTGATGTCCAAAATACATTTTCAGGCATTTAATCTGTTCCAGAGCTGGTTGAGGAAGATTTGCATCTAAATGTGAACAAAAAAATAAAACACAGAGGACAACAATGACTGTGAGAAATGTCATGACAAACCCACAAACAAAACGTGCATTAAAAGGTTGCATTAGTCAGGAAATCATCTGTTGCATTGCATTGTCTATGTTATGAAGGTTGCATTGTATTTTCTGTGTTACTGCATGCTTCGAATTACAGAAAGTGATGTTATTCAAGCAAATGGTTCGTTTATGAATGCCATTTATACTGCTTAAAAGTTATTCGTTACATTTTTTAAATTTTCTATTTATTAGTCATCTCCTTAGTACGATTACATACATTTTAGTATTTTAACATTTTCGTATATTTTATGAATAATTTAGTCTCTGTGGACAGATTAACATGCGCATTTACTAGATAAATAGTAAATGCGCATGTTAATCTGTCCACAGAGACTAAATGCAAGATCCGTGATAAGCATGTTATTCAGCCTAATCGTTAGTCGCATGACCACATGAAAATGTCTAATGCTCCTCTTTATTTTCAATTAAAAAAAAAATAGCCATATTTGCAAAAGTTATACCGTACAACAATTAAAGTCTCAATTCTGATTGGTTAGGAGACACTGATCATTTCCAATAACAGCAGATTTCACTATTGTGACATCTGCAAGCCAAATGATGCCTTTATACTAATGAGCTTGTTCCGATACTTTATGGTAATAAATTACCTTGTTACTTGTAGAACAAATTATTTACATATGTATTTTATAGCATTTTGGAAGGAGTTACTAGTGTCAGCATTTCACAACAAGCCTTCAGGATGGATGACTCCTGTAAAATAAGCTGCATTGTCTGTCTTAATGGCCTTACAAGAGGGAGACAAATTATGAGGGAAGAAATCTTTACACAAAGCTGTTGTAGGGACATCACACTACATGTAACTGTACAGATGTCATTATTTAATTAATATGGATTGTCATTATAAGCGAAATGTAGTGGGATAAGAGAAATAAATCACTTTTGAACCCGTCGTAATAGGAAAATATTTCATCAAAGCACCTGGTCACTGATTATTTTTCATCAACTGTCTTCATTTTATGAAAAAAAAAGGGAATTTTTTTTAAATTGTATGCAGATAAAAAACCCGAACTAGATTATTTACCAAATCCTTCCTCTTCATCCTCTTCAACAACCTCATCTTCATCATCAGCAATTAGCTCAGCTTCATTAGGCTCCTTTTCAATACTGTCATTCAGTTTCTCCATTTTTTCAGCACACTATTGAAAAAAGAAAAAGAAAACTAGAAATAGATGAAGAGACTGAGCTGAAGCTGTTGGAAGCAGAATACACACAAGCTTATTTTAGATTAAATGCCTACTGATTAAAAAGGATTTTAATGTCTGATTTTCACCATTTGTAATATTGCTGTCTGGAAGTCGAGTATGCCGTGTCACATCAGCAGAAATGTGGGCTGAGTGTGTATCTTTATAACTAAAGCTACAATAATGTCGTAAGTTATACGGCAGTTCCTAGTGTTTACACAGAATTGTGCAGAAACGCCTTATTGATAGGCAAGGTCAGAAGAAAATGACCAGATTGGTTGGAACTTCCAGGAAGGATACAGTAACTCAAATAGTCACTCTTTACAACAGTGGTGAGCATCTCAGCATGCACAAAACATCAAACTGTGTGAAGAATGAGCTACAACAGTAAAAAACCACACCGGGTTTCACTCCTATCAGAGAACAGGAATCTAAGGAGAAACCGAAAGCAAACATGACCACAAACTCATAGAAACTAGAGAGCTGATGATATTAAGAATTATTTTGGTGATGTTAGTCAGCCCATTTACATTTACAGCATTTGGCAGACGCCGTTATCCAGAGCGACTTACATTTTCTCATTTCGTACGACTGAGCAATTGAGGGTTAATAGCCTTGCTCAGAGGTCCAGCAGTGGCAGCATAGTGGAAGTGGGATTCAAACTCACACCCTTCCAATTGGTAGACCAACACTTAAAGGCTGGGTGCACGACTTCAAAAATGCTTCAGAAAAATGAGTCGCGCCGACTAACAAAACAAACGTGTAGCCAATTAGCAGAAAGGGGTGTGTCTTCTCAATATGCGACAGAGAGAGTGTTCAGTGCGCATGTCGTCTTCCGCGTGAAACAGAGCTAAATGTTTCACAGTACAACACACAATGCTACAAAAACACATTTGACCTGTATTACTATAGTATTACTCATTTATTGATAAAAATATCCCCTCGGCCAGCTGCCCCCAGGCAGGTTCCACCATAATAGTTGCCTGGGTTACGTATGTATGTGTGGGGCGGAGATATCAAAACAGGGGTGACACCCATTTGGGTTAGGGGTGTGTTTGTTTATGTGATTTCAAATGTCAACATAGGCTTTCAGAGATCGTGCACCCTGCCTTTAACCACTAGGCTTTCACATCCCCTCATGATAGCCCCAGACTCTTGTTCTTGTCTGAGTGGAACCTGGTGTGGTCTTCTGCTGTTGAAGCCCATCCATCTTAAAGTTTGATGTGTTGAGATGCTTTTCTGCTCACCATGATTGTGTTCTTTTTAGTGGGTTACTATAGACTTCCTGTTAGCTAAACCCAGTCGTTCTCTTCTGACTGCTCTTATCGAAAAAGCATTTTTACAACAGGACTGTCTCTCATTCAGTGTTTTCTTTCAACACCATTCTTTGTAAACTCTAGAGACTGTTGTCTGGGAAAATCCCAGGATATCAGGAAAAAAAACAAAACAGTCCATCTGGCACAAACAACCATGCCACGATCCAAATAATGGGGATCAGAGAACATTTTCTGCCGTTCTGATGTTTGATGTGAACATGAAGTGAAGTGAAATGAAGCGCTTGACCTGCATCTGCGTGATTTGTTTTTGCATTGTGTCTCAGCAGTTCACATCTGGCTGACTAGTTAACTTCAAGAATGTGCCAGCGTTCCTAAAAAGTGAATAGTGAGGATATACAACATAGCTTTACCTGTATCATTTCATTGTCAAGCTCCTCATCACTTTCAAGTTCGTATGACAACTCAGCAGAGTCTTCCAGAGCCGATCTCTCCTTCGTTAAATGAAAGAAGAAGGCTGAGCCGTTTGAACGTGCAAAATAAATGCCTTTGGTTTTTTTTTTTTTTTTGGTTTTTTTTTTTAAAAGAATGCTGAAAAAGCATTACCTCGAAAGCTAAAATGGATTGCTCCTCGTTCTCCTCCTGTCTGGTCTGCATCTCCAGCATCTGAAGCTCATACTCGGAGATATCGAAGGACATGAGGCATTCCCTCTGTACTGTCTGAACAGGGTCGTTTTTATCCTCCTCCAATGACACAGAGTGCTTTACATAATCACGTTCGGCTTCAGGATTTATGGTGTCCATCACAGCACTCTGGGAGTTAGGATTTTGATCCTTGCTTGCTTTAGAGAAATGTTCTTGTGCGATGTTTTCGTTGCTTATCAGGTGATCTTTAAGAGATGCAACTTGCTGAGCCAAGTCATCCACTAGCTTTTTGGTTCTGTAGGATCAAATTTTGTGTTGAATGTTAATAAATATTCTTCAACCAGTTTGCTAAAAAAAAAAAAGGATTTACAGTCATTATATCAGCTTCTTATTTTACAGAAATGACCCTAATTCAATGCTCCCGGATGGAGAAAAAGAGGAAGTAGGAAGCAACATATCCAATAATTTAAATATTGTAGTTGCAAATCCATTATTACAACTATAATATAAAACAAACACACAAAAAAAAACTGGTAAAGATCGAACCTGCTTGTACAGCTTTGTCCTTCAGGAATACATCTAGTAAGGTCCTCAAGTTCTTTGCTAATCAGGCAAAGATTCTGTTTCAAACAATCTTGAGCTTTCACTGAACCTGCATCATTGCAACATGAACATAATCAGCAGAAGCACAAATATTATAAATATTTTTCATATGGCCAAAAGTTTGTGGACACCTGACCATCACAATTATTTGTGCTAGATGAACATCACATTCCAGATTTAGCCTGCTGTGCTGTTATAATTAGCTCCACTCTTCTGGGAAGGCTTTTTATTTGGGCTCATTCAGCCACAAGAGCATTAGAGAGATCAGGTAATGTTATGCGAGGAGGCCTGGAGTCCAGTGTGTGTGCCAGTTCATCCCAGAGCTGTTTATTACATTTAAGGCATTTGGCAGACGCCCTTATTCACAGAGACTGACAGTTTTGCTTATTTTTACACAACTGAACAATTAAGGGTTAAGGGGCCTTGCTCAAGGGCCTAGCAGTGGACACTGAGTGGACCTGGGTTCTAAATTCATGACCTTCCGATCAGCAGTCCAACGCCTTAACAACTAAGCTTCTACATCATACAGCAGGGTTGAGGTCAGGTCTTGGTGCAAGAAACACAAGATCTTCTACACCAGCATTGGCAAACCACACCTTCGTAGACAGGCACCGTCATGCTGAAACAAGTTTAGGTTGCTTAGTTCAAACAAGGGGTTATTGCTTAAACGTACAAAGGCATTCTAAACAACTGCGTGTCTCCAACTTTGTGCCAACAGATTCAGGAAGAAACACGTATGTGGTTACGTTTTGACGGTCAGGTGTGTAAAAAGTTTTGGCTATATAGTTTACAACATTCACTAAGTTTCTTAGTTTAAAAATAAAAAAGCAAATAGAAAAGTGCATGCAGTATTAATCACCTGGGTTCTGCACCATTCTGTCTAGCTTCTGATGTGCTAGGAATCCAGCCTGTATGGAAATGTAAAGAAGTCACTAAAATGTTGTTTTTTTTTTATTTTATTTACTCCAAATATGTCCACAGAAATAATAAAAGTCATTGGTGTGATACCGATCAGAAATCAATTATTTTTGCATCAACAGCACATTAGTATCACAGCATTCATTTGTCAATGATTATGATCGATGCTTTACTTATTAAAAACAACATGCTGTTACAGTTAGAAATGTCCACAAGTCAAGTTAGTTTCTATTATCACTTATATACTAGATATAATTAAAAAAGTTTGTTCCATCACCATCATGGACAGCTCAGGTTGTCTGATTAGTTACAAGGACAGAGAGGCTAGATTGAGATGGTTTGGACATGTACAGAGGAGGGAGACGGTTATATTGGTAGAAGGATGTTGGAGATGGAGCTGCCAGGTAAGAGGTCAAGACGAAGGGTAAAGAGAAGATATATGGATGTGTTAAATGAGGGGTTGAAGGTAATTGGTGCGAGAGTAGAAGATGCTGAGGATAGAGTTAGGTGGAAACAGATGATTGGCTCCGGCGACCTCAAACGGGAAAAGCCAAACGGAGAAGAAGAAGAGTTCCATCACCATCATGCTATTTGTCTCGTTTTAATTTACAGTAATAAGAGAAAACCAGAAACACAGACAAATTCTTAAGATCTAGTGGAAATCCTTCTCAGAAGAGTGAAGGTTAAGGTCTTCATCAAGAATATATGGGTGTGATGGTCAGGTGGCCACAAACCTATGAACAGCTCTCAGAATTCTATTGACTAAATGTGTGTAACACTCACATAGGCATCTGTTGCAGCATATCGTTTCTGCTCCTCTGTGAGGCCAAAGTCATCCCAGTGGCTACAACGCACATCCTTGTCTTTAGTGAGCCGTTTTTTGAACAAGTGCTTGACCAGCCCATCCAAGCTCCATTTCTCAACACATTTCAGCTGATTTTAGAGGAACAGACAAGAAAAAAAACATAGTATCTTATAGTATTCTGTAATGCAGCAATAACACAGGCTCTGACTAGATATCTTAGGTTTAATGAGTTAGATTTAGGTTTGACTATTTGAGCATGAAAAAGCCCAAAAAAAAACAAACAAAAAAAAAAAAGACTTACTTTCTCATTTGCCAAATCAGAGAGCTCTACAAAATTCTTCAACTGGATTTCATAATCAGACAGCAGCTTCCACTTATCTCCTTCGACGCCCACCCCAACCTTTTTGATGCTCTCATCCTCCAAGAACATTTTTAGGCCAGGAGGGAATCCTGCAACAGCATGAAGAGGTGAGTGGGAAGCTTGAAGAAAAAAATCCATGATTCATTTATGACTGCGAGCAGAGCCGTCTACCTGACATCGACGAGATGTGAAAAAGGTAGCATTTCTCCTCGGAGGCGCAAAGCTGAACCAGAGCAACCTTTTTAGTCTTCCCCTTGGTGAAAGACGGAGGCCATTCTAAATCGAATCCCACCGCCGAGCCGGACACGAGAGAGGATCTGTGTGGAGACGAAAAGCACAGAGGGACAGCAGGATTAGAATATACCTAATGTAGAGATATTCTTTATTTTTCGTTAAATATGTACGTATATCTATATTGTATATGGTGCCATAGTGTGTGTTATAATCCTGGATCGATCGAGCTTTTTGGTGTGACATTCTCTGCAACATTCTTTATTGCAGTTATCAAATATTACCTTAAATCCTCTACTAAAAATGAGCAATCGTTTTTCTCCTGGCTGTAGATCACTCTACCACCAAATTCCAGATAGGGAAGATCGTCCTCGATGACATTCTTTATGTAGGGTCCCTGTGACTGATCAGGAAAAAAAAAATCATACTTAAAAAACAAACAAAACAAGTCCTTGCCGATTTACAGTGTCCACTCTCAGAGATCAGAAGTATGTAAATGTTTAAGCTTTGTTGTTATAAACATATTTTCCTATGTATGTAAAGCACTTGAATGTAATACTATGCAAATTTGCTCACGCTCATTTGGTTAAGCCAAGATTCCTTTTCATCGACGATGAACCAAGAGTTTTACAGTAAAAAACGAAAGCAAAAGAGCAGTTGTTGCCATGTGAACTAAAATATAATAAAATAAATAAACACACACACACACACGTGTATATATATATATATATATATATACATACATACACACACACACACACACACACACACACACAAACACATATATATATAGTTTTTTATTTATAAAATATATAAAGTAATTGTACAAAAGTAAAAACTAAAATATAATAAAATAAATAAAAAAATATATTTATTTTATTTATATTTTAGTTTTTACTTTGTACAATTACTTTTTTCATGTACTATTATTAATAAAGTGCAGTAAAATTCTTTTTCTACACAATCCAGAAATATGGAACTTTGAAATAACAGAATAAGCCTTATATTAAAATGTATATTTTTTTGCCGTTCGTTTGTCTTCAGCCGCTGTGTTATTAAGGCTGTGATGGATGCAGGGCCTCTCCCATAAACACTGGGATTTATGTTTAACTACAGTGATTTTATCGTTGCAAGTAACCAGTTGCTGCACTATGAGGTCACCGGTAGGTTGCCATAGTAATAACAATTTCGGAATGAGTCACACAATCAACATTTCACATCAGTCTTCTTACATGAAACATTTTGGATGCACATTTTGGATCTAGTTCATCTATATATATATCTCATATTATACAAGCTGTAGGAGAAGCAGAGTGTGCTCTACACTCCCATTGGCTCTGTCACTCAAAATCTGTATAAAGTTAAATTTTTCACAACATTATTGTGCTGCTTGACATAATCCCACCTAGTCACAAATTGTCATAGTCGCTCATGTCAACAGAAGCAGATACTTATTTCAAAATGAATGTTCTCCTGTTGCGTTGTTGCTTTATGTGTAAATGTAGTGTCAGGCGAGTGTATAATCTAGATGGGACACCAGTTCATTTCAGGGCTTCATTTACACATACATTCAAATACTTAGGTGCAATTTAATGTAGCCGATCCAACCGGACCAAGGAGCTGTGAGCTTTATGCCTCCACTATTATATGTCTGTCTCAGTTTCTTACAAAAATATTTCAGAGTATTATTTCATCCTGACATCTAAACCAGTACAGATGATTATAAAGCTTTTGCCTTTCTGTTTTACTGCTACTACATTAGAACTATACAGTTAATAGAATTACAGCTCACTGCTAATTTAATAGCATTATTCAAAGTAATTCCCATTCCTAGAACAAGATCCTGGATTTTTAAACATCAGTTCCCTTTTGTCTCTTCAGCTTGAACTATCGCTGATCCGGTTTTCCAGGAGAAAAATCTCCAGGGGAAAAACCAGGAGAAACAGCCACACGATTCTCAGCAAAGCAAATTGAAAGTAAATTTTGCTTGTTTTTAAATGTTCAAATTATAACTAAAAAGATGTGTTTAAAATCCTCACTCTCGCTTGCAGGGATGTTCAGTAGACATGAATATTTACACAGTATATGTATTGTTTAAGGTAACCCCATATCTAATCCATTTGTTTGTTTATCTTTTTCTTTACCACAACGACAGTTTATCAGCTGTTCAGCGAACTGTGTGATATCAGGGTAATGATACTGATACTCTGTACTATAAATGATAAAAGAAACACATGAGTAAGAAATGATTCAGCACATACAACCTTTCCAACATATAAGCCACAGGGGCAGTTTTCTGTACCACGACAGGCAAATTTGTCAGCAATAGTCAAATAAGAGAGATGGATGGTAAACTTTAAGCATGGACGCTTGCCAACAGTTTTCCCTACAGGCAGACGTTGGGTCATATTGGCTTTCAGACTAAAACCTATGCAAATACACTACAGAGGTGCCACAGAGTCTCTCTTTGGTCATAAAGGTAAAAAATAATAGAAGACTTGGCTCAGATGAAAACAACATGAGACGTGATGTCAAGGATAAAGCGGTAACAAAGGTGGTTTATGTATGGTTCACAAACTGTTATCAGGGATAAACGATCGTAAAAGAGGACAAGGTTTTGTTGTTGATGGAGATGACAACAATAATGTTGACATTTCCCAACAATGGAGCTTTAAAGGTAGCCAATTTGGTAGTATAGATCGTATTATCGAGAGTTATTAATCGCGGAGACATTCTAAATGACAAACATTTCAAAACTTGAACTTGGATTTGTTCACAGGTGACAAAGTCACGCAGTCAAAAGTCAAGTCTAGTCAAAGATGCCTCAAGTGCAAAAATGCCTCGAATGCAAAGATGCCTCAAGTGCAAAGATGCCTCGAATGCAAAGATGCCTTGAGTGCAAAGACACATCACGTGCAAAGACACCTCAAGTAAAAAACACCACAAGTCAAAGATACCTCACGTGCAAAGATACCTCACGTGCAAAGATACCTCACGTGCAAAGATACCTCACGTGCAAAGATACCTCACGTGCAGGTCTCTTTAATTCAGTACTTACTAAAGGGAACATGGATAAACAGTGAGAAAAGCTTCAAAAACAAGAATTAAAATGAAAGCAGACTTAAGACTATAAACAGTGCTTGGGGTTCATTTGCATATGACCATAGAGATACCTGGGGAACAAAATGTATGCAAATCAGGGTCTCTCTCGTCCAATAGGAGCGCACCACCTTACAGAAAACTAACAGCACAAAGACAACTAGACAAACCGAGTCACATCAACCTGGTCTGCAGTCAGGGTGAGAGGAAAGATAGTTATCCGTTTGTTCGGTTAATTTAGTTTAGTAAAAGCCTGTAACAACTACACAACGAAGAAGCTGTCTAGCGATGTTAAAGAACTTCAACAGCAGGTTAGTAGTTTATTTATATCTTCTCACCTTAAGCTGAACATCATCAGGTTTGATCATCATCCAATCCGGAAGCGACCTTTCACTCTCTTTAGACTCGTCCATAACTGTTGTTGTGCACTTTAGCTTTAACTACACAATGTTTACACTGTATAAGGAGTGGACTTTGGAATGTAAGCTCGGTCCTAACGACACAAAACCACATTTACTTACACATAAATAATGTATATTACAGACGCGTATAATAAACCGGCTCTTCGATTAACGGGTTTAATTTTGTTTTCGGTGTTATTTTTGTTGTCGGTTCAGGTTTTTATCTCTAAACTCCCGCGCCATCAGATGTCATGCTTTTACATGCAGTGATTCACAAACAGCGACACCTACAGGTCTGGAGCGGAGCGGCGGAGAAAAATCCGCAGGGTCCTACAGCCGCTCGTTTTAATGCCTTCTCATACAACAACAAAAACGCCTTTTGTTAGTTTTAGGTTTGAGTTCACAGTTTACAGCAGACTGAAATCTCACATGTTTATATCACCACTAAGTTTTGTGAAAACTTTTGTGTTGATTAGATCAACATAGAACTCATAGCTAATAATGCATAGAAACTCATAGAATTGAGTTCATGTTTCTCAGGGATCTCTGGTTTCCTCCCACATCCGAAAATTGATTAGTCATGCTAAATTGATCAAAAGAATGTACAATGGAGTGTTGAAGAGTTAGTAATATATATATATATATATATATATATATATATATATATATATATATATATATATATATATATATAAAACTAAAGTTGAAAACTAAATTAATTACATTTGTTTGTTTGTTTTAGATGGCTAACGTTAACGTTAGCTCAGTAGCTACTTAGTAACATACAATGAGCCGCTATGTTGTCAGACTGCGACTACGTTCTTGAGATTTCCAACAGTGGACATGTTCACATTATAACCTATTATTTAGTTTCAATTCATTTTTTAATTATTCTGCTCGTCATGTCTGTACAGTAAAATCTATTATAGACAACTACATCATTCCATACAAAATAATGTAACGCCACTTGGCCTAAATACTGGGTATCCTTATCCACTATAAAATACATGAGATTAAAACATTTTGCCTTAATTTATTGCTTACAAAAATACCCAACTTTAAATAACCAATCCTTGTAATATGCCTTATATGTATAAATGATCTTGTAGTGAAGGATTATTAAGTAGAATAGTTAACGATTGCTAGCCATTGCTGTCTATAGACATTAGCTACCTTCATTTGACTGCTTATAGGATAAATGTCAGTCATTCAAGTTATATAATAAATAAACAAGCAAACAAACAAACAAACAAATAAATAAATAAAAATGCAAAAAAAGTAATAATACAGATATACAGATATTTTTAACAGGGTATAACAATGTATGTGAATGTTTACGTCTCCCAGTAATACATCAGCTTCATTATGTCAAAGGTGTGACTTATAAACAGCTTTTTAATTAGCAGACTTCAGTAGAACCAATGAACCGCCTTGGATGAGTGTAAAGGTGTCACCAGGATGCATTCTTTAAGTGAGAATTTTTATACCTTCCAGGGTAGAAAGATTTAGTACACACCATTTCCGATATAGCTAATAAATGTGTGGTTGTAAATAAATATATAAAAAGATCTATAAGTCAGAAGCTAAAGATACTTTGAAATTAGGTCATTTACTGAGAACATATTTCTGACAACTTCAGAACTGATGTCACATACATATATAAATAAAACGAAATGAGATGAATCATTTTGGGTAATGTTTGTTCTGGTCAAATCACACAAAATTTATATATATATATATATATATATATATATATATATATATATATATATATATATATATATATATATATATATATATACTGCTTCTTCCTTGATATCACATTGAACATGGCCTAAATATTGAGCCAATGATCATGTGGCCTAATAAATCACATTGTTTTATAGCACAGACAGATCTGCCTCACATTACTGTATTTGGCAGATGCTTTTACCCAGAATGTGATGGATGCAAAAGCTTAATTAGCATCAGATTAAACTCAGTAGAAGTCAGGGGCATCTGAGGACATGGTTCATCTGCTAGGAATTTTGTTGTTACAACTAGCATAGCGTTTTAAAACCTACTTTAGACTGGCAATTCAAGAAAAGGTTTATTATATAACCTAGAGTTTACAGGGAATGAAGTCACTGCTCTTTCCGGGGTTTTACACCTGACAGACTGAGAGGCAGTTGCCAAACTGTAAAAGAGGAAACAACAGGAATGACATCAACCAAATACGAACTTAACTAAAGGCACTACACAGGTGTCTATATAGTCTAAAGCCATGTTCACACATACACCAGTTTCTCGCTACAAGTCACCATTAGCTGTACTGTGAAGTTGTCAGAAGGTGTTTCTACTACATAGTAATAATGTTTCTCAGTGAGCTGGTGCCACTAGCATTTCACCTGGCAACAAATCAGTTTTCTCTCTGCCAAAATGGAACATTCTGGAGGGAAAGTGTTTGTATATAAAATCCACCTGTGTATTTGTGCATCATATCAAATAAGATGAAGGGGAAGCAATGTGTTCTCATTGCCACGGATCACATACACCTTGCTCTTTTCACTCCCATTGGAAGTCACTGCATTAATTCAATATTTGCATAAAGTTAAACTTTTAAACGTTAATTCGCTTACATTGTCACCAAAGATTGTCACTTGTTTCACTGGAAGTCACCAGCACTTATTGACAATTAATATCTACTCTCTAGTCACTTGTCACTGCCTCAGTGCCTCAGTGCTTAGCTCCGCAGTGTTTGTATTCTGTTACACCGTGGAGATTATGTCACTAAAACAAATTCCTCGCATGTGAAAACATGCCTGGCAATAAAGCCGATTCTGATTCTGATTCTGATTCTGAAAAACTTTGTGTGGATGCAGCATAAGTCTCTATTACAAGATGGGTTTTATTTAAATATATGTTTAAGCAAGACAATTTGACAAATTCTGTATAATTGTGTACGTTTACATTTATGGAATTTGGCAGACACGAATCCAGAAGGAATTTCAAAAGGTCTTTGAAGGTTCTATCAATGAACACATCCATCTGGTTCAGTAGGTCACAAGCTAAGAAAAGAAATCTCCGGTAGGTAAATTAACAACAAATGCGAAGACTATTTATTTATTTATTTAGAAACTTTTAAGTGCTAGTTCAAGTATTTATGAGAGGTAGTCCAAACTGGTCGGGCATACTATTGGTGTGATGATTTATTTAGACATAGATGTTTCCAAAAGTCAAAATGTTGGTCTTGGGATTCAGTTGAGGGATTCGAGTCATGATTTGCCGTACGTGGAATCTGGGAATCGATGCTATTTTGGGTGGTGGATCGACTACCATTTGCTCATCAGCAAAAAAAAAATAAAAAAATAAAAAAGATATTACTATTAAAAGATCTTACAATTGTGCTAAATATTTCTGAATATTTCAGCATTGCATAATTAAGAAATCTGGCTGTAGGTTTTATCTGGTGTTCCAACAATATACTGGTGTTCCTGATATTAAAAACGAGACATTCGTAAATTTGTCTGCCTTTCTCCTTCCACATTTTGCACAAGATAACATGACTGAGTGATTTAGACTAGGTGCTTCTGTGACAGGGAGATGTGATACGAAACACGAAATCAATCTGCTGAAACAGATCAAATCAGGTCAGAAGCAATCATTCGTGTATCATTTACTAAGAGAAACCGACTTTACAGTTGAAATCAGAACATGCTTTTTTTAAATGTGTTTTTAGTGCATAACATCTTCCTTATTAGTGTGATAAAAAATTCAATGCTGGTGCTTTCAGCAGTGTCCTTTCTCCTAAGTGGGAATGAGAATTACGCCACAGTTCTGCTCCACACTCCGTCTCTTTAAACGGTGGAGTGTGTTATTGTACAGGGGAGGAGGAGGGAGAGGGTCATTGGGTTCATTCCCATCCCGTACTGATGCAGCGCCCTCTAAAGATATCCAGGATTGGATGATTTCTCTCCCTCTGCCGTTTCATCAAGCTGGCTCGGCTTTTAGCAGGCACAGATAAGTGTCAGATGTGCGCTAAGGAGAAAAACAGCAGCCGTGTAATCAGCTGATTATTCGACTTGTGTCCATGCGATTTGATTTGACCTTTAATTCAGGACACGGAGCCGCGATCAGCTGATGAGAAGCCGGACAGCTGCCATTTTGCAGGTCAACCGAGGTTTCGCTTCCAACTTGTCCAGTGCACAAAGCCGACTAAGCTAAATAATTGAGCTGAGATCGCTCCGTCGACGGCACAGCAGAGTATCGGAGATGGAGAGGAAACCGGGCCGCTGTCGGGAGATTTGAGCGAGCATATGGCCAACGGTAACACGAGAGAGATGGATAGAGGGAAAGGAAGGATTACGGGCGAGTCGTTTCCGAGAGGCGGCTACGCACAGCAGTACAGCACGAGTCTTCCCGCATTGCAAGGTCCTGATATACAGGAGCTCGCGTCCAAACGTGTAGACATCCAGAAGAAGCGCTTCTACCTGGACGTGAAGCAGAGCGCGCGGGGCCGCTTCCTGAAAATCGCAGAGGTGTGGATCGGCAGGGGAAGACATGACAGCGTGCGAAAAAGCAAGCTTACGCTGTCCATGGCCATGGCTCCAGACCTGAGGTATTGCCTTGGGGATTTCATCGATTACTACGCGCACGTAGGCCTGCGAGGCGGCCACGCGCCACGGCCTGAAGAGTCGAGTGACGCGCAGCGAAGGCGACAGCCAGAACATCACGCAGCTCCCGCATCACCCAGCGGCTCGGCGGCGTCTGAAGAGCCCGCACACCGTGTGCTGAAGAGCGAGTCAATCGAAGGCGACAACCGGAAGTACTATTTGGATCTTAAGGAGAACCAGCGCGGCCGCTTTTTACGCATCCGGCAGACCGTGAGCAGGGGGCAGGGCGCAGTGGGGTACTATGGCCAAGCCGTGGAGCAGACCATCGTGCTGCCTGCGCAGGGCTTAATCGAGTTTCGGGACGCGCTCTCACAGCTCATCGAGGACTACGGCGATGAGCGTGAGGCCAACGGGCGAAGCGGGAGGGCGGAGCGCGACCGGGAAGCGGCGTGTGCTGAGCTGCCAGAGGCGGCGTCCTTCCGCGTCGACAATAAGCGCTTCTACTTCGACGTTGGCTCCAACAGGTACGGGGTGTTCCTCAAAATCAGCGAGGTGCGCCAGCCGTACCGGAACACCATCACGGTGCCGCTGAAGGCCTGGTCCCGCTTCGGTGAGAACTTCATCAGGTACGAAGAGGAAATGAGACGCCTGTTCACCTGCCGCAAGGAGAAGAGGACAGAGGCGCAGGCGGACAGCGAAGAGCGCGAGGATTGACGGCGGGCGGGCGGGCGGCCTGCCATCTATGTTCTGTTGCAGTATGTCACAGTGCTCCGGTTTATACAATATCCTCATACATGTTTAACAGTGTACCTCTATAGCCTGTTCAAGTACCGCACTGTACTGTACAACTCCGATCAATCACAATAGCACTTTTACATTAAAGTACTGTTTTTCCCCTTTAGTTCATTTCACGAAAGGTTGGCTTGAGACCAGGTTGTGTATGAGCGATAGCCTATGATTATTATTTTTTTTGTTTTGCTGACTTTAAGAGGCTCTGAACACAAGATGGAAAGGTCCAGATGAAAATGTACATTCAGCAATCTGCAGTCAGGCTGAAGCGCGCGCGCTCTCGTCTGTGGGCGTGTGTGTGTGTGTGTGTGTGTGTGTGTGTGTGCGCGCGCACGCGTCTGTGTGTGTGTGTGTGTGTGTTGTGTGTGCGCTCTCTCGCTCGATTCATTTATTGTAGTCTAGTAGCATTTAAAATGCCCGTGTTATACATGCAGAATTAGTGCACTACAGATTGAGCAGGTTGTGCAAATTGGCTGTGATGCACGACCAAACGCACTATTAGAGAAAAACGTTTAAAGTGATTTAGATTAAAAAGGTTTTAGAATCTTATATCACATCATTAATATGGATACACTAATCCAGTGTTTCTGGTCAACCCACAGTAATGTCAGTCAAA
The DNA here is from genome assembly GCF_022655615.1 of Tachysurus fulvidraco. NCBI lineage: Eukaryota > Metazoa > Chordata > Actinopteri > Siluriformes > Bagridae > Tachysurus > Tachysurus fulvidraco. The sequence goes on along the minus strand of NC_062537.1, from coordinate 13,676,313 downwards.
CAAACATGTAATGATCCAGACTGCTTTTCAGTGGCTCATTGAGCAAACCTACAAATATCACCCACTGCTTTTATTAAAGCGATGTTTTATGATTGTTTGATGCACTATTTACCAAGTGGAGACTCCTATAAACAGTGATTATTCCTTGGATTATAATTGAATTGGATTAATTACTTTTGATTATAATAGACTTTCTTTATAAAGCTTTAAATTAAAAAATGTAAAGATATGAAAAGAATATTAAGATAGATAAATATAAATAGGATTGAATTGATTACATACTTATTATCAGGGGGCTTGGTGGCTTAGTGGTTAGCACGTTTGTCTGTCATCTCTGGGGGTTCGTTTCCTGCCACCTCCTTTGCATGTTCTCTCTGTGCTTCAGCGGTTTCCTCTGTGCACTCTGGTTTCCTCCCCTAATCCAAAGACATGTGCTGTAGGCTGATTGGTGTCTTTAAATTGTCCATAGTGTGTGAATGTGTGTGTGTGTGTGTGTGTGTGTGTGTGTGTGTGTGTGTGTGTGTGTGTGTGTGTGATAGGCACCCTGTCTAGAGTGTCCCCTGCCTTGTGCGCTGAATCCCCTGTGATACCCCAGGTTCCACGTTACTTTGCTTAGGTGGATGGATAGACCCAAATTCATGAGCACAATATGTTTAAACTATGTAAATAGGTTTTCCAATAATAATGAATATAATAAGATAATCTAACACTAATGTTCACACGTGAAGCCCCTTTGCTCCCCTCTGTATCATTCGAGAGTGATAACAGCAATAGTCACTATCTCAAATTAAGAGAATCAACAGAATTGGTAGACTTGTAGTGGTATGTGGTTTTAGCAGTAATGCTCCTAATGCTAGGCTTCAAGTTTGCTATTAGGTTAATTACCTGAGAGAATTTGTGTTCTCCAAACATAGGCCCAGTTTTTCTGAATTAAAGTGCAAGCTAAATTCACACATACTTGCACATTAGGTTCAGCTAAATTGCCTTGAATTAAGGCAGAGAGAAATGTCATCAACCCTGTATTATTATTATTATTATTATTATTATTATTATTATTATTATTATTATTATTATTATTATTATTATTATATAAAGTGAAAGAAAGTGTGAAAATGTGGAGATGAATTTATCAGAACCGAAGATCTGCTTATTATTTAGTATAGTCATAACAGACGACCAGTGGATAGCCACATCATGACTTAAATAATAATGTTAATAAATACAAAACATACAGGATAATATTAAGGGCTTTACAGCATGAATTTTTAAAGGGGACTTCATATCGTAAACGTTTTCACAGTTTAACAGCTCTAACGTCCTTTTCATAGGTGTTAACCAACGGAAAACATTTAATAGCGCTCTCTTAGCGTTGCCAGTCCCCTTTTGAGGACAGCACAAATGTTTAAAGCACTCTTATATAATAACACTCAATGTTTGTCTTATGATTTATTCTCATTCCAGTCGTATGCATTTGCCGGTGTTGTGCAATTTACTGTGGAAACTTAGAAGGACGCAGTAAATCTCAGATAGTTTAAAATAAAAAAAAGTGTTCAAAATATTAGAGATTTTAATAGAATAGTGGTGTTTATAAGATTATAGTGCAATGAAAGCAGCATTCCTCATTAAGTCATCCATTAACCTCTAAATTGAAGGTCTTTCAAATGCCTTTTCTATGAGGACATCACATTTGTCCTCATAGCACAAATAATCTTAGAGGTTAACTTCCTGAAACAGATAAAGCCCCTTTTACTTATTAATAGTGGGCGTGAGTTGAAAAACACACTCAAGCATGTTCACGTATGCAAATAATGTCCAGCTGACAAAAAAAAAGCAATCGTTTCATCAAGTCCTGTTGGTTCGTAGTGCTTTAAATGACTTTGATAGTTTTCTTTTCCTTTTTTTTGACCAGCGAGTTTAGATCAGTTCTATCTATTTCACATGATGAATATAAGGAAACTCTATAACGGGCTTTTGCTCAGATGGCTGGAATGAGACATAGGCAGCACTTCCCACAAGCACTTTATTCAAACAGCACTTTGAGCTGCTGCTACTGTTGCTGCTTTTACTATTCAGTCTTACTAAGAGGATCTGTTTCTCATCCACGTGACTGCAAGGAGGGGTCTCGGTCATTTCGAAACAATGACAATCATACACGTAAAAAACAGACAGAAAAAACATTTCACTATACACTCTTACTGATATAGAAAACACAGCACACAATAAATGCCCTGTAGACACATTACACGACCTAAAACATCAGTGTTTTACGACAACTAATGTCTCACGATGCAAAACAAGCAATGTGAGGACTTAGCTGTTCTAAACACTAACGATAAATAACTAAGACTAAGTGAAATAATGATATACTGCATGTACAATTGGAATCCCTCCTTTCAGTCCATCCAAACATATTGTACAGTATATGATGACAGTTGCTTCAAGTGTGACATTTCCACTAGCAGTACAGTTTGTATCTTCTGGGCATGGATTACACCTAGTCTGCCCTTTCTGACAAGTCGTCTTGCTTTGTTTCATTAAAACTTTAACAACTGTGGTTTATTACCTCTTTTACTAATACTTTCTTTTTCCTAGTCACTTTTTTTGGAACATTTCAGGGCTCACTCATTCTGGGCATTCACACAGCATAGGTTTTATACTACGGTATGTTAATCGTATCCAAATTTGAACCTTTATTTCTTCAAGTTAAAAGGCTGTACCCTTGAAAAAGTGATAAAGGAGTAAAGGCCATAAAGGATGTTACCTCTAAACAACGAATAGTACAGATAATACAAACGCAGAACAGGTTTTAAAACATATATATGCACTTTAAAACTGTATCCACGTTTGTTCCCTTCCTTTGACCTCATAGAAATATCTAAAAATGGTGTTGTATGGAAAATGGTCCCAGTTCTATAGTGTGTCATGTGGTACCATTTTTATTCAGGGTGGTATTGATATACAGACCTTGTGTTTGCTTTATCGTTAGTTTACACCATTTTTCTTTCCGAGTCGTCCAGGATGATCGACTAGGACAGAAATTTGCTAGAAATTTGAGAAATTCAGTAATAGTGAAGCTGTTTGAAAAAGTTTAGCCTGGTACATCGCAGCTATCATAGTTAATTGTGAAACTTGAATTCACTGAATTGGACTGTTACAATGCATCCAAGTAACACTTTTAAACCATAAGCCTTAAAATCATTACAATGAGATTGTAATGATTTAGTGTAGGTTTATGATTTGTTGGTACAATTTTGCAAGTTTCAGTTCTTCACCAACACGTCGTTGTTATAGTTCTGTTCAGGAACATTTAGACAATAATGTTTCAAAATAACAGTCCAGCCAAAGGTCACAGGCCTTTTTTTTGTGTTAATCAAAAGATAAAAGTTTGATGTAGGTAATGTGCTGTAAAGGTGTAGAAGCTTTATTGAGGTTTTTTCTTTCTTTTTCCTTTGTGTTGATAACGGCATCTCTGCTGCAGTTGGAACTTAGAAGTAGTGTTCGATAAAGGTTTCAAAAGAAATGGTAAAATAAAAATGTTTTGGTGTATCTTTTTGACAACGTATCGTACATCCTTAGTGTGTCCTTCTGTAGAGTATTATAAGACTCGAAACAAGAAAGCAATTGTTCTGTATTGTAGCACTTTCTTTATCGTGTGTACTGTATTAGTTCCGGTTTAATATGTATGGTACTGTATGAATATTCATTAATTGCCTTGTAATGTTCGTAAAAGGTTGCAACATGTAGGATATGTATCTGAAGGCTAAATAAGGTTTTTTTTTTTTGGTTCCTTTGTATTTTGTTGTTTTTTTATGTTCATGCATGCCGACAGTTGGTCCTTTCTAACTCTAAAAAAATGGTGCTATATAATAATATATAAAGGTGCTCATACGGACCACAGCTGCATGCATGTCGAGTGAAAAATCGATGAAGTAGAGAAAACGTGAAGCTAGCCATCGGTCAATCAAAAAAAAAAAAACAAAAAAAAAAACAACAGCAAAAAAAAAAAAAACTCCATGAGCAGATGTGGGTTTGTGTAACTGTTAATTTCACAACTGCTCAGTTGAAACCTTAACATCATGACAAATTTGCACCAGCAGTGCAGTAATCAGCAGCCCATCTGAGAGTAAAAAAACATATAAATATATATTATCCAGAATCATTCTCATGTTTAAAAGCTTTGTGAAGGATTCCTGCACCAAAGTAAATGCTGAGAAATGAAATGCCTATTTACAGTTACGCAACCTTGGTGTGGATAAACTCCAAAAAATCCATAGACAATCTAATCGAATTAAAATGAAACCTTTTTATGCTCATGTTTAAAAAATGTTTTTGTCTTCTTTTTTTTTCTTTCTTTTTTTTTTATTAACTCGTGTCACAGAGTTTAAGAAAAATGATAGCTATATATTGCAGATTGTTAAGTGGAAAGATATATAAGCCTACGCTTTTAAAACAAAGGAGAATGTGTCGAATGTTGGTTGTATCTATCTTCGTTTCTTTTAATAAAAAGCAAACAACTCAAATCGAACGACACAGCGTGTGGTACATTGTGTTTTTATCTATACAGGACTTTTAATGAGACACTCACATAATCACCTGAATCATTGTACAGGGTTCTTCAGTCTTGGTGCTTGTATTCAGGTCAATTTATAGAACATTATTAAATACTTTCACATGGTGAAATTTTTGAGATTTTGTTCTATATATGAGTTCTGAAACCTGTAGGATTTCCTGAGCTGAAGTGTTTTTCTCTTTTGCATATATCTCAGAATCTGATTTAAGGTGAAAGTGAACACAAGCGCAGTGGAGAAACTTTGTGAACATTTTGACAGCCAATATCTGAATACAATGTCCAATATAAATATATATATATAAAGGCTCATGTCAGCTTCACTACAGCATGTAGCTATCCAACATATAGCTTGTATACTGTAAATGAAACGATTCTTAGCTAGAAAGAATGTACAGAACGCTATCTCCTGTTTTTATCTCCTGGCTTGATAAATGGGATCCTTAATCACAAAACATGGTGGAAGGCAGACTAGAATTTCTAAGTAATTTAAAAGACATTTCCATGTCGTTTTGGTGAACTACATTCTAGGTGTCAAAGTATGTTACATACAATTTTTTCACCTAGTTTCCAGCAATCTACCACACTAACAACCGATGACCTTTCCAACACTGCTGCACATATGACAGTGCGATAATTAGTTGCTAGGATGTTGGGGTCTATAAACAGCCAAAGAAGCAGCAAAGATTAAAATGTTCACAGTTTATGACCCAAAGGACTTGCCGGATGAGTACTTTCAGAGGTAACTGTTCATCATTCATGTAGAATGCAACAAAATCGAGTTTCTATTTGAGTGAACCCTTTCATGAAGCAGGAACTCTTCGGTATCAAAATTGCACAAAGGCATCAATTCAAAGAAAGCACAATGGGATGTACTGTTATAGGAAAATAACTTACAACAAGGTTTTTTTTCTAGAAATGTAAAAATATATGTAACCTATACCTAACAGTGAACTTCACCATATCAATGCTTCAGCATTTTTTTTTTTTTGCTTAATAACAATTTAAAAAAAAAAAAATCTGTTTATTATTAGCCTCAGATTATGTCGAGTCTTCGCTACGCAGTTCTCTCAGAAAACAGTAAAGAGCTGTTACTACAGAATCGAGAAACCATTAGATCGATCGCATTCATTTACTTTATTAGAATTATATCCTGCGATACCATCAGAGCTGCTGTAAAAATCTATCAACAGTTTCTGGCCAATCAGATTTGAGAATTCTTCAAGGCTGTGGTTTTACGAAACTTTTTTTAGCCCGCATGTCATCCTTGCATTTACAAAAAGCTTTACAGAAGTAGCTTTGGTGTAACGTAGAACTGGACTATGGAGGCAGTAACTCATCAAAAATTCATTAAAAGAATGAGCAAATCTAATTGTTCCTTGGTGAATTTCATGTTTCAAGTAAAGACTAATCGACAACTAGTCCTGCTTTAGGGTGAGGTTTAATTTAAATTTAAAAGAGGAAGTGGTAATGACAAGAGCATTCTTTGATTGTGAAAGGATAGCCTCTATCCTCCCTGAGGTCAGTTGATGCAACTGTTTCACCAGACCACACTTCCTGTTTCACTGCTACTGTTCTTCTCACATGCCCTCAGCACATGATAGTTCCTACAGCCAACATTTCATGCCTTTCTGTTATATCAATCTTTTCATTGTATTTGTATTTGGACAATGACCTTTGCTGTTGTATGACATGTTGTATGAATAACACAAGGCAGTTTGAGTCAAAGAATAAATTTGTTTTTCATTTGCATTCTAACAAAACAGTCTTGAAGGTCAAATGTAAAGAGAAGGGTTAAAAAAGGAAAGAAAGGAGAAAAGACAAACGTCCACTTAGGACCGCTGACGGAGACACCAGTCACAGAGCATCATCAGATGTTCAAAATCATCAATTACCACCATTTATCGTTTTCCTGATGACAATGGGATGTCTACAAGACAATATAGATTGCTCTTTTTTCTCAAGGTCTCATCATGTAACTAATTTTAAACAAGTACACGTTGCTGTTGCACTAGAGAAGCACAGCCTATGTTCTTAATGTTAGCAGTGCTGGGTAATTTCCTGTGCTTTAGCACTTCACAGTTTGAGGTCAAGCGATTTCCTTTCTGGTGTCTCACTCGATGTTCCTCAAACTAAAGTGACAAACTGCAACAGTTCCCTACTAAGACAGGTCACATATGCTAACTCGCGTGCTTAGGCAAGCTTTCCAAAATGGTGAGTACACAAAACCTTTATCGTAACAAAATACGTTTATAAAATAATGTATTGTCCATAACTCGATAGCTATCGATGTGTACAGTTGAGGTAGATTTCAATAACGATAAGCAGATTTGACCTGCAGACAACTGGTAATTACATTTGTTCTCAAAAATAAAAAAGGAGTCTACCTTTAGTGCTCACATTATTCTCTCTTATCCATCCACCTGTCACTGTTACGCCTCTGAACGTGTATTATATGTCATTCTGCTTCTAATGCATGAAAAAAAAAAGTTTGCTTTCCTCCACAGAGGCGTATTTCAGCGTTGTTTCATTCGCGTGTTCGATAGCGTTTCCACAGTATTTCTTACACAGAGATTCATATTGGTATTTCCACATCTTATCTCATCTCGCTGTAGTGTAGTAATGTAGTAATAACAAATGTTGCCTAAAAGCATGCTTTGTTCAACCGTTTTCCTCTGTTTATACTGTGTATGTGTATTTTGATAGACAGACAGACATCAGAAATATTGCAGCAACAGATCATTTAAGATTATTTATTGGTGTAATGCGATTGAAGGAAATCTGGTTAATAAAATAGCACATTTTACATGCCGTGCAGTCACATGATTTAAACTGAACAAGCGGAGAATCGAATGCTTATCTACTGAGAGTAGTCAAAGTTCAGTTTTAAACAGCAGGACAACATGCGCCAGGACCATCGCTGGCATGAAGCTTGGTGAGATTTGTTTTTGTATATAAATGTACATACACAGAAACATACTGTATAAAGGAGCCCACAATGGAATGAGTGGACTTTTAGAGGAAACAAATGAGCGGACTAGAAATAGTTACAAGTAGTCAAATTGACCTTGGCTAAATTATACTGGATACAATTACACTGGAAATGTGTTCAGCTTTGTGTGTGTGTGTGTGTGTGTGTGTGTGTGTGTGTGTGTGAGAGAGATATGGTCATCTCAGATAATTATTTAAACTGTCGCTGTAGCGAAGCCAAGCCAGCAAGTAACACTTCTACAACACAAACGGGTTGATCTTCCCACATTTGCAGGAGGTCTTTTTTACACTTAGAGACAAATGTCATGCAGTGTTCAGAAGTACACTAAGACGTACAGAGGGCAGTGACATGCGGAACTGAAGAAAAATTTTGTTGCTTTTTTTTTTTTGCAGGGATATATTCTGCAGTAAGCAACTATGGAAGTGCGAGGGAGGAAAGGGTCCATCGAGCTTCTTTCCACCCCTAACTCATCTAAGCCAGTAGGAACTGTGGCATTGAGGAACTTCACCATACCCAGGAAGAAGAGGGTGTCTGGACAAGGTTTTACCAACTTAGCAAAAAATACATATCATTAGTCTTTCTGAGAAGGAGGATGTGTAGACCTTATAGTGTCTCACCGGAACAAGTCTTCTTTTTAAAATGTCTGTTTTTATGATTCTGTACCCCATTAACCAGTCCTCCTGGAGCCTTGTCCAGAAGACAGCCGTGATTATACTCTCATTCAAGCTAAATTGAAAGAATCCAGATTAGACATGAGGAAGGAACATGCTAATACCTGGCTATTGAAGGATGTAACATTAGTGCACAATGATGGGTTTCTTCAGGAATTCTCTGAAAAAAGGTAAAGCAATTCAAGCAGTAATACTATAAATAATTCAATCATTAACAACTTGTTTTTCTACCGGTTAGACTTTACTGATGATTTGTCGTCTGCAGGTCAGAGATGCGTACAAAAGGTAGACATGGGAGAGAAATGGAAGAACGTTTTTGCTTCTTGGTAGAATCTTCTGAAGTAACAAGTCAAATTTACCAGTTTGGATTAAGGACTGGGAGCCAGGACCAGTATTCTTTGGGAAAACCCTCACACGGGGTTTATTTGTTTAAGCATGTTGATGTGGCTCTGAAGCATGCAACTGCAAGCGCATGTAGCGGGGAAAATCTGATTATTTTCAAGGTCGGTTTCATGGCAAATGCCAAAATGTTGTCCTTCAGTCTGTCCGGCTGGTCTGAATTTAATATTAAATAGTTTCAATTGCATTAAGGGATATTATGCATTTAATGTTTTTTTTTAACATGTATACTGAAGGTGCTCTTTGGAAAGGTGAAAAAAGTCACACCCAGTTTGGAGTGGAACAGAACCGTAGACCCTATTGTTGGCTTTGACTGTCACATGGCAAAAGATGCTGTTTCTTATCGTGACAGTGTTTCCCAGCAAGTTATGGGCTCATCGGTATGTTTGACAACAGCACAAAGTAAAAAATAAATAAAAAAATAACAAAAAAAACAAAAAAAAACCCAACATAACAGACGTGATTTTATAGCAAAATAATCAAAGATGGATAAAACAGCATATCATGTTACTATTCCACTATTACAATGTCCTGAGGTGAACAATGTACTGTTACAAAGTGCCTACAGGGGACGCTTCTTCCATGAATATCTATTTTATAGATATCGTCATCATATTAATATCATACAGATCCTCTTAAAAAGTCTTCTGAATTAGCTGTTACTATAGAAACAATAACATCACTTAATCTAAACCTGGGATTTAAAATACAGCCGACATTATAAATAGAGCTGCTATTACAGAAAAATAATACCCATCTACACGGCATGATATTGCAGAGTTTTGATTATATTGTTGCTATTTGATTCTTGCAGGTGTTTCTATATGACTACAATCAAAACCAAGAACTCAACAAACGGCCAAGGCAATGTATGCCATATGCTGTGGTTTCATTTGCTCCAGCTGTTAGTGCTGCAGCACCAGCATCCATAAGTCCACCTGTTTCACCCAATAAACCTCCTGCTAGCCTTATGCATGGTATGATAAAGCACTCCATAACAAAGATGTGTTTTGCTAAACTACTCAATATGCATTCACAAATCCATTAAATGACAGTTCTTTCATTTGTTTATTCAGAACCATCTGTGATGACACACATCTGGATTTTAATAAAGCTCTGATTTTTTCCAATCTACCCTGGCAGGCCCTCTAGAGCATTTGAAAGGCTGCACTGTGGCTAAAAGAACGGGCAAAGGAGAGAATGCCACAGTGACGTTCAAACGTTTTGCAACACAAGGCTGCCCAGGCGTGGAGTACCAGTCACAAACTCCAAGAGCAGAGGCTAATGGAGTAGATGCTTCTCCGTTTCAGTGCAACGATCCGCAAACAACTCCTCCTTTTACCCCTCACCAGGCATACATACCTTATTATAATACAGCAGATTATTTCAGCTCTTCACTACCATATTATGACAGTGGCATTTCATGGCAAAGCTACAAGGACTCACCTGCATTCCCTTCAAATGTATACAACCTGAACACCACAAGTGTCTGTGGAGGTAATACAGACACCTTGGGGGTAATAGCTCAAACCTCAGCAGAAAAAATCTCCACCATAGTCTATTCATCTCGCCTTGTTAAAGACCCAAGGTTATCCAGACAAGAGACAAACATACAGAAGAAAGGCTCAGATGAAGAAATAACATCTAGTGTTCCTGACGGTAAGGAAAAGGAGGAGAATGAATCCACTTTATTTTGTGAGAAACAGTCACTGGAAGTGGATAAGGAACACAAAGAGGACAGGTTCCCTAAACCCTCACTGGATGATCCGAGCAAATCCAGTTCCACTGCACAGCCAAAGACTGAAAATATGCCTTCACTTAAATTATTTAAAATGAAATTTCAAAAATATGCTCCATATTTCAAGATGACAGAGGAGGAGAGACGCACAAAAATATGGTCCAAAGAAAATTTGAGTCCAGCGCAAAAACTATTATTGATTGACCGCATACATTTCTATGAGATGCATCACGAAAGGTATAAACAGGGACTGCTTTTTCAGAAAGACACCGAGACAGAAACTGACTTCAGTAAGTCTCAAACAGAGTCCCAAAACAAAGTCTGCTCATCCACACATTCTCCTTTACTGAAAAAAGGAACCCAATGTGATGTGAATCCTTCCAATATGAGAAATTCAGTTAGTGCCAATGTTTTCAAGTTGACAGCTCCAACAGTATTGGTGGACTCTGAGAGAAATAAAGTAGATATGAAGAATACAGACAATGATGAGTTGAAGATTTGTAGACATCATAAAGAAAAGCCTGTGCAGGAGAAAGAGGAGGATCCTTCTCCAGAGTCTCAGACTAAGCCTCAAGATGGAGATATGATTCAACCTGTAAAAGAAAGAGAAAGGATTTCAGAGACGTTCATTGTGCAAGGTACCATGCAATCAAATCCTACAGACGAGAGCAAAACTATAGAAACGACACATGATTTCACCCAATCTTTATGTCCTAAAGTACAAGTTGGGATAAATTCCCAAGATGTCTGTGAAAATGAGATTTCCACAAGCTCAGAAGAGTATTCTTCATGTATTCCTTCACTAAGCAATACCATAGAAGACTGTTCTGAATTTGAGGAACACGTAATAGCCATGGAAGTGGCAAACTGTATTGACATCTCAACCAGCGATGCACTTGAAGGCACTGACTGCTCCTGTGTTACTGCGATGGAGTCTGGCCAACATATTCAAAATAGTACTGAAAAACAAGATGGAGAAACATTGACACATTCTAAATCTTATACCAATTCTGAGATGTCTATAGAGGTTGAGAGGGAAGAAGCACAACACAACACTATTTACAATTCATTATATAAACGATTACAGTTAGATCAGCTATTGTCCAATTCAAATAACGCAAACAGTTTCTCTAACAAATCATATCTCAGGCAGAAAGGTCTAGACAAAAAGCTTGCTATCGATTTACCAGATATTCATGTTAATGAACCAAAAGAAGAAGAAGACCTCCAGCTTATACTTAAGATCAAATCCAGCCAGACATCCCCAGACACACTTACACTTTCTGAACGATTCTCAAAATTAAGACGCCTCCGTCGTAAGCTAGCATCCTTTGTAAATGTAAATAAGCTAACCGATAGCTACTCCACACATCTCAATGGAGATTTTAAACCAGAAGTTCAAATCTCATCCGTCGATGGAGGACAGGGAACAAGAAACAATAACGCTGAATTGATTAAACTCATGGCACTGCGGTACAATAAAAATAGGTTGAATGCAAATCGTAAACACCTTAGACAGAAGCGTTCAAATGTTCTGTGCAGAAAAAGCTCAACTTCAAGTGTGTGGAGTAAAAGAACTTCAGGTCAATTGTCGTTTAGTTTTCAGATTCAGACAAATCATATCAGGAAGAATCACTTACTAAAAGCGAAGAAAAAAGGTAGAACAAATCAAGGCTCAAAAATGAGTTCTTGTGGTCAAGCTTCATTTCGCAAGTTGACATCTGACTTCTCGGATGACATTTCATGTCTCGATATAGCTAACAATGTTGATAAATGTTCTGATTCAAACCTTGATTCAACTTCTGCATCTCCGTCTACTACTCAAATCCATGGCAAAGCTTTGGGGTCCAGACTGAATTGCAATGCCTCTAATATTGTAACTGAAGAGGGTTCCAGTGAAAATAAGACTCGACATGGTGACGAGTTCTCTCGAATGAAAGGACCGTGCAGTAATCCTGTCAAACAGTCAGAAGATATTGTCCATCATGATGTTTCAAAGATTTCAAGCAACAATGAGATCAAAGAATCAGAGGAAAACATCACTTTAGATTCGGAAGGTCTGGTAATAATCGAGGAAATGGAAACAGATAGTGGAACAAAAAATAACAAACCCAGTCATCAAGAAAAATCTTCCATGGTCACATGTTCTGCCAGTAATGAGTCAAGTAATGGTGAGAGCGAAGAAAGAGAACACAAGGAAGAGACATTATTACTGAAAAAGCGATCTCAGGAGGACAATTGTGACACTAAAACGATTTTGCCAGATTACGACACTGGAGCTTATAAAGACACAAGTAGCCCTGTTCCCACTGTCTCAAGTATCCCTTGTGATATAACCTCAGGTAATATGATCAGCAGCTGCACTGCCAAAGCCCAGACAGCCCTGACTTCAGATTCACCTAAAGTAATGAATAATGAGAACGACACACAAACCGAGGCTGGGATTCTTGGTGAAACTGCTGTGGACAATTCTGGTAGTGGTTTAACCCAAAGGGTATCGAGCACCAATTCAGGGAAAACCAACAAAATCTGCACTCTTCAAGATGGAGATGTACGCAATAATACAAAAAACACAGATGCAAATGAAGAGGGGCCATATACAAATCAGAACGGCTTAAAATCACTGAAAGGTGCCGAGGGAGATGTTGCAGAGATCTTCACAAAGAAAACCGATCATCATTCGGAGCTCGCTTCAGGTTTTCAATGCCAACCATCTTTACAGGATACTAAACGTAGTGGGATAACAAACTCACTTGTAGAGACGACATCAGATTTCCACAGCAGAATCATTAAAGATGCACAAGAAGACTTTGCAGGGACAAAGGACAATCTGCATTTAGCTTTGCAAGGACAAGTCAAAAATAGCCTCCCAGCAACTTCTGATACACAGATCATTTCTAAACTGAGAGAATATTTAACTAAATTTGAGTTCACGGTTAAAAAACCGGACGCTGTCAATAACCCTCTAGCAGAGGTTCATGTTCCCGACACATGGATAACTTTAGATAGTACAGCTCACAAACAGCATTTACAAAACACAAGACACTACAGCAAACAAGCTGATATCGCACACAGACAGAGTGGAACTGCACCTTTCCAAGTAGCCCCTAAAAAACACAAGCAATGTAATGGGGACAAGCACATTAATAGCCCCGTATCAAAGAGAAGAAGAACAAGCAATCTGGAAAGGGTCAGTCCAGACAGTACCTTTACTGAAACAGTCAGAAATGAGCCAAGTTCAAATCAGGTCTATAAGGACACTCAACCATATCAGACTGCCTCTGGTGTACCAAACATGAACCTTTGGTTGCTAAACCATGGAAATAAACTGCAGGAAAATCAGATCTTCTATCCCCAAGTTTTAGGAAATCCGAGCAGGTCAGGTGGACAGCAAGGAAACGGATCAAGAGAACAGCCATATCAAATAAATCAGTCAACTGAACAAACCAAATATGAACAAGTCCATATCACATACGTCCATAATAAGTACAGCGTCACTGATATATCCAACACTCTAAAACTGGCTGACCATGCAGTTTCTTTGGCAGAACTTGGTCCCCTGCAGTCAAAATGCAAAAGAATGCTTCAACATTTCATCTCCAACTTCGAAAAAGATCAGAAGATTTCTTTCCACCAGTCCTGCATTTCAAGGAATCTAATCTTGGAAAAATACCTAGACCATCCTCCACCACCAGTCGAGTTGAAGTTTGAGGCAATAAATTCTTTTTTGGAACTGCAGATGATAATCGAGGCCTGCCAATTTGTTGACAACAAAATCAATTTTCTCAGAAGGAAACCAACATTTAGGAGTTTGCTCTGGTACGATCCTTCTCTCTATGGTGAACTTTATAAGGGCACTGTTGGGTTTCAGCAGCAGTCGTCATTGTTTTCATCGTTCCAGCAGTGCCTTTCCAGTGACGACTACAAAAGATTGCAAGAATACTATTGCGCAGTGTCCACTTTGCACCAGCAGTTACAAGAAGCCCCTGAAACATCGTACTACATGTACCTGAAAACCAAGCGGGAGAGGTTGGAAATAGAAGCTGCATTTAGAAATCCCTCTGATGTTAAATTCTTCTTTTTATCTGTACCAACAGCTGTCATGGTCAATTTAGGGGACCGCTTGGAAATTTTGAAAAAGACGTACGATACTGTGATGACGTTTATTGAGACACCAGCGGATCGGTTACCGGGTACATTTGATGTAGGGAAAGCTGAGCACCTGTCCATTATATGCAGATATCTTCAAGAAAAAATCCTCTATTTGAAATCGCATAATGAAATTACAAAAATTTCATGGTTCGGGATGGAACATCTTCTTTACGATGCATCAAAGGTTCTTGTATGGAGTGAATCGGATCGTGGGATTCCAAATGAAGTGCTGGTGAAATACAATAGGATAAATTCTCAAATTGTTTATGGGGAGGCCGAGGCTCATTTAGCCCATATTAACAAAAGTGATCAGTCACCGCATCCTTTGGATATTGTGAAAAGGACACCACCACTGCAAATGAATGCTATCAGAATCCCATCAGCAGGGGTATCCACGGAGAGGACTCAAACCGCACTGGTAAGTTTTGAGAACTGATTGCCGTTTTGCTTCTTACAATAGTTTATCTGTGCCTTGCAGTAATAAAACACATATTTTACCATCTCTAGACTCAAATGGAAGATGGACCAAAAGAAACATTTCAAACACCCAGTAGAAGGTAAGAACAAAAATAAAATCACTAAAAATGTGTTGCAGGAATGAGTTGAGGTGAAACTGTGACTTTAAAACTTAGGAGTGGCTTACAAGTCACAAACATGTCACGTCTTGAATGTCTCATCTCTTCAAATTCCTTATGAGCAGTATTGCTGAACGTGCATTCTTCTCTTGTTATAACGAATCTCTGTTGTTTTTAGAGCATCACATCCATGCTCAAGAAGTAACTTCAGTGATGATGTTACCCCACTTATTCAGCCCAGTCTAGAAGCTCAACCTGGAAACTCACCTTTTTACACTGATCTCACCCAAAGAAGTAATGCATTGCATTGGAGGAATAGCAGAAATCCTGGCTGGGACTGGACCCCACCAGACACTATCAAATCGTCTCACTCGAAAATAAGGGCTTTGATTTTGTCTAAGAGTTTACCTACAGCACACCCAAAAGCAACAACAACAACATCTTTGACAGATCTGCAAAACCATGCAGTCAGACAGAAACAATCGTCAAAACCATTGATTGTGAAACCTAAACCAATTGAGCGGGGTAAAGCTCCTCCAACAATCAGTGCACCTCAGCATCTGGAGCGCTTAAACGATCAAGCAAACGAGTTCAGCATGCCTATGATACCGGCTTTTCCTTTCCCAAGTTTCTCCCCAGATGCACCCTCGGCAATCCCTCCACCTCTTCCACCACTTCCGTTCTCCGGTACTTCGAATCAAGTGCCACTGCATAGCAATCCACTAATAAGCTACCCTTTCTTTGTCTTCAATGGCCAAACATACTCCACTTCAGGCTCTTCTATACCTGTGTCATCCATTCATACTGAAACTCAGTATCTCCCTCGCCCTGTTTAGAAAGAGCATACAGTGTTTGGTACTGTTAGAATTTGTTCTTTTATCAATAGAATGTTTTTGTTTAAAACAAATCCAGATACTTCTGAAACCTCCTCCTATGGTTTTACTCTAAAACAGTCATGCTCTTATCTACAATGCTCCTAACCAGTTCTTATATGTATAACATGTTAATTGTAAATACACGAAAAACAGTATCTGTTCAAACTGTAATAGCTTTGTGAATAGATGTTACATTTGTTCTTGTTTTTTTATGAATAATATATTTTAACATTACATTGTTTATATGTTTATATTGACTAAAAATGCACTTTGTTTTATAGTGTCAAAGCTGTTAATTACATGTTTCAAAAGCACAACTGAAGTCATAGTTTTTCTTCACAGTTCTATGGTTAATATGAACACAACTTACCTGAGAAAAATTACTGCCTACAGTAGGGTCATGATTTGACATGATGCTTGATGAACCTCCTAAATACCAATGCATAAAGTTATTTTGCTTTAGTATTGTTATAGGTGTCTTGGCAGTTGTCCTGTTAAGTTTTTGTTCGTTTACGTATTTTGGAAAGACATCTTATTTTCACATGTGAAAGTGGAAGCTTTTAGGAATCACTTCAACTCTGTCAATCCTGGAAACAGACAACAAATCTGTCTTTCTTCTGAACAAGGAAGTACACTGTAAAGGTGCAGCACTCTATTGCTACAAAGGCGTTCTAGGAAACTGTCTTTTATAGTATTATAAGTATATAATTCAATTCAGTTCAAGTTTATTTGTATAGCACTTTTTACAATAGATATTGTCTCAAAGCAGCTTTACAGAACATAAACATAGAACGGAAGGTAAACATAAGGAATAATATAAAGAATTAACAAAAATAAAAATTCAAGATTGTTATTAGATATCTATAGTTCGTAATGTGTATGTATTTATCCCCAATGAGCAAGTCTGAGGTGACTCGGGCAGCAGTGGCAAGGAAAAGCTCCCTTGAATTGGTGAAGAGGAACTTCCTTAAGAGGAACCAGACTCAAAGGGGAACCTCATCCTCACAGGGTGTGATTATAAATATACAGTCTGACAAATGTTGTATACTATTTTTGTAGTATATGTTAAGTTTTGTTTAGTTTCGTTCTAGCCGCATGCTTAAACCGTGGTACCCAGAGCAGGTAGGGTTTTTTAGGGTTGATTTAAACTTAGCATTCAACGAGAACTGTGGCAAACACACTTGGCTGACTTGACACTTAGCAGAGTCGTCCCATGTCCTGGCCTAGCTGTCCTACTGCTAGGGGATCAGTCACATTTGCCACAGAAGAGTTTCTAGCTATAAATTAGTATGATTTTTCCAATCGGAGAACAGAATAGATAAGAAATTGCTTATATGTGAGGCAGTGATGAAAGATGGGATACTTTCAAAGTCAGAAACAATAGAAGTGTAAATGGTAGGATTGTGGCATGGGCCAGTGTGCTATAACCAAGCATTTCATTGAGAAAATCAACCCTTGTAAACTCTGGCACAGCAAGAAGCATTGATATCTCAGCTCCAGGGTCCCTGAGTCAATACCGGGTTCTGGAATTAAGTTTCAGTGCATAATTCTACCACTGTCTGTGTAGGACCTTCTCCCAACCCCCAAAAATATGCATATAGATGGAATAGCTATATTAAATTGGGCATGCATGCACGATTCTCTGCATTGAACTTACATCCCATTGAGGGTGAACACCCAACACATGAATAAAGTTCCCAGAAACTCATAAAAAAAAATCAATTTTTTTCAAGTTTATTTGTATAGCGCTTTTAACAATTGACATTGTCTCAACGCAGCTTTACAGAACATAAACATAACAAAAGGTTATTATAAAGAATAATATAAAGACTAATAGAATACAAAATTCAAGATTTATATTAGAGATATTTTAATGTGTTTGTATTTATCCGCAATGAACAAGTCTGAGGTGACTCCCTTAGATGGTAAAGGAAGAAACCTTGCAAGGAACCAGACTCAAAGGGGAACCTCATCCTCATTTGGGTGACACTGTAGGGTGTGATTATAAATATACAGGCTTACAAATGTTGCATTGATGCAAAAGATCACATGGAGTTCAAATCTCTTCTATAGTAATTCAAAGTCTAACTGGAGCTGGAAGATCTCTAGATGCCTCAGGATTCTCAGAGTCGCCTTCGTCTCAGTGGAGGTCCAAAATCTTCATCGCGCGGAAGACGATCGGAGATGGTACAATTTCTGGATGCCTTGGGATGGGTAGAAAGAGAGAAGCAGTGGAGCGGGATTAACGTATTTGCTGTTCATAATATTTGCAAGTCTGATGTAATAGTGCACAATATTATGGGATGTATTATGTGTAATAATAATAATAATACGTCTGACTAAAGAGATGAGTTTTTAACCTACATTTATTACTGGGTTAGAGAAATGACTGAGAATAAACACTGTACACACTTTGTTTTATTCATCACCAGTCACACTGTCTCTTTTGTCACCCTGGTGTTAGGATGGTAGTAAATTAACACATCTACCCTAACAAACAGAAACCGGTTCCTATTGGTCCGCTTGGCCACGCGAGGGCAGCAGGGCGTTTTTAAACGCGTTAAACGAGCGCGACGCCCATCCTCCGCGGATGCCTTTGTGATGACGTCGATATGAGGCGGACGCTGAGCGGCCATTACGCAGCGGCTTTCTCTCGGAAAGGTCGGCCGACTTAAGGCAAATCCGCCGCACATTATCAACGACGATCTGCTGATTTTGCCAAGCGGCTTTATTAGCAGACCGGCACAAGAACGCGTAAAAACACACACACATTCAGAGTAATACGTTTTCTATCCGCTAACACATCGTTTCGTGGCGTTAAAGCTGCGACGAAAATTCCCTCTGGTGTGCTAAGCTAAGCTAAGCTAAGCTATCTTGCATTGCTAAGCGAAAATTTAGCCAGGCGAGCTAACAAGCTGTTCTCTAACTGAACGAGGAAATTCGTGCCATCCGTCAAGACGTGTTCAGAATGGACGATAAAGTGTTTACTAAAGAATTAGACCAATGGGTAGAACAACTCAACGAGTGCAAGCAGCTCACCGAGAATCAAGTGAGGACGCTGTGCGAAAAGGTAAAGCCTCTGGAGCTAGCGTTAGCTCGCTAGCACTGCTAACACACACACACACACACACACACGTATAAATTGTCGCTTATAAGTGGTGTATGTTTTGAGGGCGATTGAATGATGGCGGTGATTTTTATTTAAAAATTAAACCGTTGACTTGTGTGAGATTTATGACTAACAAACTGTGACTATTTAAACGGGTTTCTTATTTCTTTAGTTTAGTAACTATGACAAACCGCGCAGTTTCCTTGTTTGTGCGCTAGCTAGCTAAAGCTAACGTTACCGCTTCTCAAAATAGAACATGGCTGATTATTGAGCCACAGCCCTGTCTGTGGTTTAGCTACATTAATCAGCTAGTACTAGTTAATTTAAGTTTTTACTCCGTTTTTTAAGTTTTTACTGATATTGTATCGATAATACTTGTTAAATAAACGTCTACTTCACGGTTCAGCGTGATTTTTTAAAAGTACATTTTCAGGTTATCTCTTAGCTGCAGAGTTATTGAGGTAGTTAACTAGCTAACTTGGACAAGTCGCGCAAAAATGGTCATAGATTAACTAACAAACCAACTAACTAACGTTGTCTATCTTAGTTTTTACGTCAGTTTAAGTTAACTGGATGGATTAACCTCGCCTCCTTTCTTTTCCTGTGCTTAATACGTTTATCATATTGCATTTTGTTATCATTTGGTTATAAGTTGTAGTGCTTACTGTTTAATAATGGG
This sequence comes from Tachysurus fulvidraco, assembly GCF_022655615.1. NCBI lineage: Eukaryota > Metazoa > Chordata > Actinopteri > Siluriformes > Bagridae > Tachysurus > Tachysurus fulvidraco. The sequence continues at coordinate 13,656,556 of NC_062537.1, read as the reverse complement.
TTGGTGGTTATTCAATCAGCAATGACATCAAGCTAGTTAACTAACTAGCATTGATCAGCTACACAGTGACGTCATAGCTGTGGCACACAAACTTTTACAATGATTTCGGTTGTAAATAATTGCATGGTGTTAAGGACTGATTTAAAGTAACCTTTAGTCTTCCCCTGCCCTGTATTTCACCCTCTAGCTGATGAAGTGTTTTAATTACAAAGGTTTCTTGGTATCAACTGTACTAAGCTTCCACAGTGACACACAATTTCTAGCATTAATGCAGCCTTTTATCTTCAGTCTGTTTGATATTTGCATGTTATAATCAATGGAGTGAATTTTTAAGACTGACTTTCATGGACAATTGTCTCAGTATTTAAAAATAACTCCGGTCCTCCATCAAAACCAAGAGGCGGTGAAAGTAAGAGCAAATAATTTTCTGTACACTTGACTTTCCACTTCCACGATGAACTAATGCATTACATTTGTCACTTCTGCCTATAAGTGCTTTTATTTCGGACTTTTTGTCTGTCTGCTCGATTTGTTACCATATAAACACACTGGATTGCCTTCTAATCTCTGTACACAGTGACTGACCCACTTCATGAGATGAAAATTGTGGGTGGAAGAGCATTAGAGATGCCTAACATTTGATGGGTGGCTCGCAATTCTGCCTTTATTAATTAAGTAATCAATTGGATGGAATGGAAGTTAAATTGGAAATGCACTACGTTCGACTGAAAACACGTCACGTTATTGTTGTATTAGGCAAAGAAATTAGAAAAGGTATTTTGCACCAATCCTATTCTAAAGAGCTACACAGCACAGAGTATTGCTGCTTTTTATACAAACACATGATGACACATACATTGTATGCTTTTTCAGTATCCTTTAATCTGTTATAGATCTTACTGCTCAAAATGGGTTTAGTTTGCTGGGTAGATTTTACAGAGCCCAATCATTACAGCCTGTATGGGATGGATTTTTATTTTTTATTTTTTAAGTAAAAGACAAACACAGAATACTGTGTTCTGTTGCAGTAGACATGTTATTGGCATAACGTTTGAGTGAATAGAGATTTACTTCTAACCTCTAAATGTTTTGATATTCCTCTGTGTGAATAACAGGCTTAATGTTCTACATCACAAAGGAATGCACAGTTTTGTAAGTTTTCTTTTAAGATCTCACCACTCGAACACATTTTAATTGCTTTTTTGAAAGATTAAATTTTGTTTATTGTCGACCTGCATATTAGTTATGATGTTGAACCTCCAATCAGCATGTGCACTTACGAGGCAGTGTATTTTTTTCAGTTTATAGTGCTGAGCCAGTGAAGAACTGGAGCGTTATGGCTTTGTTTTAAAGGATAGCTGATTGTATTTTACTACCCCACAAACCTGCCTTGGCCCGTCTGCCTAAATGTGTAAAACAGTTTACAGCAGGGTTGTCGCAGCAACTGCTTTTTCCTTTTCCCGTTATTCACAGTGGTCGTCCCCCATGTTTCAAATGGTGTGCCTGAATATACAACACTTCACAAGCTGCTTTGATCTACACCTGGCTTTAAAACTGCACAACAGTGGGGTCCAGGCAGATCTTGTGAAACTGGAGAAGAAACATCCATCTTAGAAATGCATAACTAATGTGTATTAGTTTTGTTTGATCAAACATTTAGGAAGTATATTGGTTTGATTTTGTTATTCAGTATTTTTACTATTCTTTCAAATTAAGTACTTCATAAATATGCATTTTTTTTTTTCTTTCGTATTCAACATATTTTCACGTTAAGGGTAAATGTGTATATGATAAGTAAGGATAAGTATAATGTACATGTGAGATGACTGTATTTTAAAAGCTGTGCTTTTAACTGTCAAGCACAGTTGATTTTTGACTTTTTTTCAAATATCGAATCGCATCATCATATCACCCAGCTCCTTTATAAAAACACACATCACGCTACACTTGCATGTGTGTAAAAAGCGCAGGGTGGAAAACCGATGCAAAACTACATGCACCGTCAATAAGGGCTCCGTCAATTAAATCCCATCCTTTTCTCATTCCTGATTTCTAAACTCAGATCTATTGCCAAAATCACTGACATAGCATTCATTATTTATTTATTCATTACTTACATAATCTCCAACTCAATTGTTTCATTTTTAAACCCGCCAACTGCTTGGAATGGATTCACTCTCAAACTATTTTGGTCTTTATCTGAAAAGAGCACAGCTCTGAGAGGCTAAACTTGGGTTACTACTGTCCATGGCACCTGCTGTTATGTCCTATTTACTGTGTTAAATGAGGGAAGGGTGGGAAAGAGGAACAAGACTGCAGAGGATGGGTCTCCATGGAAACCCTTGCATTGTCTCCATGGTGACACAGGGGGGTCGTACTTACAACCAATATTTGATTTGATTTCAGAGTTTTACAAAGGTCATTTAGGCTTTAAAATTGTGTTAAGAGTTTTCAACACGTTTGCGTGTGAAAGGTTTCATTCATGCATTAGGAAGAATTTAACCCACGGTTAGACAGCACTGCTTTCAAAATGAGCTTTGCAGAAGATCTGTAAGACAAATAAGTAAGCATGAAATGCGTAGGGGTGAAAATGTTGGTAAAAATGTATCATCTTGCACTCAGCTTCTTATCTTAGAAAACACATTGATTTATTATGCCGTTGATGCCTAATGCTCAGGTTATACCGCCCACTTCAGTTTGATGGCAGCGCTTTTGTGCTGCGGATGTAACTGATATATCTCATTATTTGATTCTCCCTCGCTACAGCATGACTGGTCTTATTTGTTCTATATCTAACCAGGCTAAAGAGATCCTGACGAAGGAGTCCAATGTACAGGATGTGCGCTGCCCTGTCACAGTCTGTGGTGATGTGCACGGCCAATTCCATGACCTTATGGAGCTGTTCAGAATCGGTGGCAAGTCTCCTGACACAAACTACCTGTTTATGGGTGACTATGTAGACAGAGGCTACTACTCGGTGGAAACGGTCACCCTGCTTGTTGCGCTAAAGGTATTTCTAAGATGCACACACTGTAGGGTTTGCAGGAAGCAATAACGATTAGCCTTGCAGTCACAGGTTTGTTCTGAATATCACTGTGCCACTTACTTGACAGGTCCGTTTCCCAGAGCGCATCACGATATTGCGTGGAAACCATGAGAGCAGACAGATCACACAGGTGTATGGCTTCTATGACGAGTGTTTGAGGAAATACGGCAACGCAAACGTGTGGAAATACTTCACAGACCTCTTTGACTATCTACCCCTTACAGCCCTGGTTGATGGACAGGTTAATATACATCCTTTTTGTTAAAGTTTATTTTTAGTACTTTCTTAAAGAAAAGTACTTTCTAGTGCCTGACCACTCGGTTACCACTAATCATTTTTGTCTCTGTAGATCTTCTGTCTGCATGGTGGTTTATCTCCATCTATAGACACACTAGATCACATTCGAGCTCTAGATCGTCTTCAGGAGGTGCCACATGAGGTCAGTAAACAAAGACTAGCTTTAAAGCTACTAGTCATTCCTTCCCCTTCAGTATTCTTTGATCGTTTCAACGATTTGTTTGATGCATTTCAGGGTCCGATGTGCGACTTGCTGTGGTCAGATCCCGATGACCGTGGCGGTTGGGGAATCTCTCCCAGAGGTGCAGGTTACACTTTTGGACAGGATATTTCTGAAACTTTCAACCATGCCAACGGTCTTACCCTGGTCTCCCGTGCCCATCAACTTGTTATGGAGGTAATCGGATTTACAGTTTGGCATTAAAAAAATCCACATGCAATGAAAATTTAGAAAATTACATTGTAGGTTTTTATATATATATATATATATATATGTGTATGTATGTATGTATGTATATGTTTCAATTGAATTATTTTTCTCCTTCAGGGATACAACTGGTGTCATGATAGGAACGTTGTCACCATCTTTAGTGCACCAAACTACTGCTATCGCTGTGGCAACCAGGCTGCTATCATGGAACTGGACGATACTCTCAAATATTCCTTGTAAGTATTAGCAGCCGATTACATGTTTTATAATGTAAATCTTTACAAATCCATGCAGGGTCTCAAACAAATGCCCTGAATTGGATAAGTACACATCTACCATTTATCTCTCACTGCCGTTTCAAACATGTTTAACTCTTTTTATCTTGACTCTTATTCTTTCAGCCTTCAGTTCGATCCCGCACCTCGGCGTGGAGAGCCCCATGTCACCCGCCGCACCCCCGATTATTTCTTATAAACACACACAAGGCCTGACGTAGGAAAAACGACCTCTAAAGCAAACAACAAATACGGCAGATCCCTGCATATATACATGTATTCATCCCACCGCGTGTGTATATATTTGGGGATGTGTTATGACATGACATGAAAGCACTAACATGGACCAAAATGTGCCATACACGCATTTAATGCAGAAATACAAATTGCCCTGTGTCTCAGTACAGCTACACAGTGTCCCGTTTTAGCCTTTAGTGCAACTGCCTGCTGTATACTATGGATAGTGTTCTTTGTTCTTGAAATGTACATGACTGAGCAAAAAAAAAAAAAAAAATCTGATATCTAGCTTACCCCCTTCAGTATCACTGGACAAATGTTGTTTAAGTTGGCAATGCCAGGCATGTGAAATAAGGTAACATTTTATACAAGTGCACAAGCTTACATCCTTTGCTGTCTTCACCGAACACTATACTATTGGGTATGAATGCTTAATCTGAGGGAGGAGCCTTTTCCTTTTTGGGAGTGTATGCTTTCATGTATATGGAGCCCTATCTTAACTCAACCGTCTATCTCTTTGTCTACCATCTTTTGTGTTCACTGTCTTTTCTGTGTATTTGTCATAAAGTGATTGCCTCTTCTTTGGTGTATTTGAACTAATAAAGTCCTTTTATTGCAAGCTACTCCAAATAAATGTTTGGTGTGTGTGTTTGTTTTTTTTCTTGGAATCTGTTGTATGATCACAAATGTGTAACTTTGGGTGAGGTCTGATGTTTAAAGCACAAACCACCATAAGAGAACCAGCTGCTGTTCTTTTTTTGCTTTCTTAAAAAATTCGAAGGTTCTAATAAGCATTAATGGTTTCCTTTAGTGCGACCCATAATCTTCCAGCACGGTTTAAACCTATGTAGGGCAAAGTTAACTAAAGCTGAAGCCATAATCCGAAGGTGAGGTTTGTTTTTTCTTTCCAAACCCTCTTTCAGGAACTGTGATGTCATGTAAACATTGTTGTTTTCACTGTAAGCAACAGCTACCTTTTGATAAACACGCTTATGAAACTGTTCTGCTGCAAATATAGTACCAATTTTATTGAATTGAATTTCCTGTAATTAGTGGTTATACAAAATCACCTGACTGAACCAATGCTGCAGGCTGTATACAGTTAGCATGTAAGGAGTATACCTAGTGATTTGTTCATTAACATTAATCTGACTTTTCCTATAGCAGCATATTCATTAGCAAAACATTTCATATCCTTATCACAGTCTTACTGAAAGTATTGGAACAGTAAGGACGGTTCTTGTTCGTGTACATTTTAGTTTGGGATCAACAGAATTTCTGCTTTCTACTTTTGCTAACCTACAAATTGGGTAGAATTTAACCACAACATTAAGTTGTTAACCGCATCTAGATGTAAACATCACTACATGAATGCTGAAATTCTCATTGTCTCATTTATCTTTCGATCTCAAACCCAAGTGGCTGCAGCGTATAGAAAAATATACAGTTTTTTCCTTGCCGTTTCAATACTTTTCAGACAGGACTAACATATTGCCAGCAAGTTCTAATAAAGTACAGAAAAGCATAGCATGGTGCACGAGATCAAACTGCTACATTGCCCATCTAAGTCTTTACATCAGTCAATAGATTTGTAAGGTTTAAACCTAGTGGGTTTTCTTCATTATAGATTTTTTTTTTCCTGCAATAAAGAATACAAAAAATATGTCAAGTTAAAATGTTACAGAAATGTCCAGAAGTAACTGCAATCTATAGAGTTTTCTATTTAATTGGGTCAAAGAGTTCCATCAAAAGGGTGGACTTTTATTGGAAGCGTGAAGGCCATCTAATATTCCATTATAAATAAAGGTCCAGGTGCCTCGACTCCGCTGCTTGGTATTGATATTAGGACGGGTCTTTTTCCTCCACGTTAAGGACGGTGTGTGCGACAATCCCAACATCTTCCACGCTGAGGTCCGTTCGTGTGGGCAGCGGCCGTCTGGGGTAAGACGTGTACAAAGCATAAAGAGTGGGAGAGTATCCAGACTTGTGCAACCAGTCTAAAAGGACCTAAGGATGATAAGTCAATATTTTATTACACCTTTAAAGGAAGTATTCACTGGAACAGTAACACAATAGTCCATGTAAGCCACATTTCCACCATGGTAGGTTAGTGTTTATTGTTTGCTTCTTACTTAGCTTTGCATTTCAATTCTAACTTAAAACTTAATTCAAACACACAATGTGGATGATGTTTCAGCTTTACCCTCGTTGATGATCAGAGTTTCACACGTGACTATGTTCTCACAGGACACAATATGGTGCTGCCTCCATACTACAAATAAGTTCAGTCCTCATGAACAGTGTGAAATACTCAATCCATGATCCATGACCTACTCACAGTCCAGATAAATATGTCCATGTTTTATTAAGTATTAATCAATAAGCAAACATTTCAGTGGTAAAAACTAGACATTTTTAGCTTGGGGGCGGGGCTTGTGAGTGGCGTACCATTTCCTGTGGAATGCGATGTTGATGTCATGCACGAAAAACTTCATTTGATTTGGAATTTTGTTTATTTTACAGAAAATTCACATTCTGGGAGTCAAGATCTAAAAGTGTGCAAATTTTCAACACTGATTTAAAATGGTAAAAATCCCAGACCAGTGCCATTCTAGGGTCCAGTACATGAAAAGCATGCTGGCTTGCAATAGGAGTGAGGACACAACAACAATATAGGAGCCAATATGTTGTATTTTTGCACCATAAACCACCTAAGCATATACACACATATTCAACTGTAGTGCATAACAACATCAGTGCATTGTAAGATGCCCAAGTATGCTTTTCTACACTCAAATGGGTAAATCAGAGAGCCATAATCTCACACAGAATTTCCTAATTTTTTGTTTTTGTAAAAATAAAAACCTGACACAAGTAAAGAACAGATGAAATGATACTAACAAAAGTTCTCATGTGTCATCATCCTGTCAGTCATCGCATCTCAACTGAATGGAACAGACTTGCGTCACTTCATAACTGGGGCAAGTGGTGGCCTAATGGTTAGAGAGTTTGACTCATAACCCTAAGGTCGTGGGTTCGAGTCTTGGGTTAGCAATACCAAGACTGAGGTGCCCTTGAGCAAGGCACTGAACCCCCCCAACTGCTCCCTGGGCGCTGCAGCATAAATGGCTGCCCACTGCTCTGGGTGTGTGTGTTCACATTGTGTGTGTGTGTGTTCACTGCTGTGTGTGTGCACCTTGGATGAGTTAAACGCAGAGAACGAATTCTGAGTATGGGTCACCATACTTAGCCGTATGTACCGTCACGCCACTTTTTAATAACTGTATTGTCCGCTGTCTGACTGAACTAAATTTATTCCAGAGATGACTTTTTCACACTAGGCAACTTGTAGGGCCGGAAGAAATGACCTTGCGGGCCGCTTTTCTGTATTTATGTATTTGTTAATGTAACAGATTTTGGGTGAGACAGACTTGCTCTGTTTGTTACTGCTTGAAAATTCCAGTACAACTCTGCAGAGGAAACTCAGACACCAAATAATGTCCTGGCTGGCAAAGCATTTCTTTACCAGTTATCTTTAATACATTATGAATGAATCAGGATTTACTCACTGTAGATCTGCATGTTTTTAAAAATCTTCTCTGGACTGTTCTTCCGCTGGGAAATCTCAGAGCAATTTTTACAACCTGAGGAGGAATCGTTACATTAGTCAGTTAAAATAAGCGTTCCAGGTGAAGAGGTAGAAGAACTGTATTGTATACAACATTTCATAATGATAGTGAGATAATAAGATGCTACAGATTAGATTGTGTAGGGATTATTTTGTGACCAATCACATTAGAGATATCAGAGATAACATCTCTGACATAGCGTATCATAATATATATATATATTCTACTTCTATGGCATTTATACATACGCTAACATCTCCAAAACTGAGCCAAAATGCCATAACGGAAAAAAATGATATAATTTGGTGCTATATTTCTGCTCTGTGTCGTTACATTACATTTATTACAATACAAACTAAATTATCTTAACATAGAGGCAAAGCGAAGGTTTATAATAGGCCATATTTTAAAGGTGGTCATTTTTTTCTGCAACACACGTCTCCCAGAAATCCTGTAGGAATCAGTTACAGTGAATAAAAGCAGACAAGCTCACTCACCCCATTAGCATCTTCTGAAGGTTCATCAGGTAAGGTTATGATCTTGAATAGGAAAAAAAAGAAAGCTAATCATGTAATAATAAATACATCCTCATACCATACATCATTAACCCCATAGACCATGATGTGCACCATAACTCTGCCACCGCAGCAATGTACTCAGAACATTTCTTACCTTTTTTTCTTTCAGCAGTTGTGTCTGGACGGGAACTGGACTCGGCACCTCTAGCTCCTTTCGCTTCCTTGCAGCCATGTGGTTAGGAGTGTCATCATCGGCAGTGGTATGTGCCATCACCTGTTCCTCCTGCATCATTAGCTACAGTTACAGCAATTACAACTAAAATTGTCATAGTAACACAACTTATTAGTGATGATGACAGAGAAAAGACTGTAGTGTTGGTTGTACTAGGTGTCTAGGCGTCTCACCCCTCCGAGTGGGAAACCCTGGCTAAGTTTCCAGCTTTGTCCTGACATACGATAGAAGCCTTCCTCTTTCTTCCTGAGCACTGCTCCCTGTCGAGGTTTCACCACTGCTTCCAGGTATCCGTCTGACTAAAGGAAAAAAGAAAACACAAACTCAGCTTATGTGACATGCGAAGCAGCTGACGTTAAAAGGTGCAGAATGTCATGTTAATTGACACGTCAACAAGTTCTTTTTTTGGTGTCTATTTGCAAGTGGTTAAGAAAGAAAACCAGCTTCATTGTACACCCTAAACAAAAGTTGCTGATGTCTGACATTTGACTTTAGAATTTAATGGTAGATTATGGTATAATATTAAACATGGAATTTGCATGTAGGAAATCTTTATATTAGAAATTGTTCTCCAAATATTGCTTAAACACACAGAAATATACAAATGAAGTGCTGCTCTGAATATACAGAAAATTCAATAGAAATGCCACAGCGGGGATGTGGTAGCTCAGATGTTGGACTACTGATCAGAAGGACATGAGTTTGAATTCCAGGGCCACCAAGCTGCCACTCCTGGACCTCTGAGCATGGCCCTTATCCCTCAATTACTCAGCTGAGATAAACGGAAGTCTGCCAGATGCCATAAATGGAAATGTAATTAAAACCAGGAGTCACGTTTAGTAAGACAACTGCAATTTACCTGGCAAGCAACAGCAGACTATAAACATTCCAAAATGCTCCTTTTTTGTAAGCTGAAGCGTAAAATTAATTATTATTATTTCTTATTTCTGCAGTACAAATGTGTGTGACTGTACAAACCTTAAAGCTGTGTTGATGCTGTTGCTCCTTTCTAGCTTTCTCCAGTTTAACTCTATTGTGTGGATCTTCAGCTGGACCTGCAATGACAATAAAGCACTGAGGGCCAGTAGGTAGAAAGTGTCGGAGAATTATTCCTGAAAATAATCTACTAAAGTCCATGAAATTCATCCGAGATTAAAGCTTAGAGCAAAATATGTATGTGAATATGTATGTGGAATGTATGTGACACTCTTAGAAGAAGTAGGAGTTAATCCTAGGAATACGATTTTAATCATGAACTAGAGAGAAGATTCTGTGCCAGATGAAAACACAATCGCAGCCAGGGGAAAACCTGAAAAGCAATACACAAATGATCTTTTCACTCATGTGATTAAAGCAAAATACAACACTTAAATGGCACTGCACTTATACCTTTCAATCACGTCTTCATTTTAGACTCTTTTCTTGGCTAGAAGTATCAAAAGTGAATAATTAAACTAAACTGGATTTTTTTCTACTCGGTTTACAGCTCCTTTCAGTCAACATTTTTTTGTACTAGTGAAACATTTAAAAATACTCTAATTCATCATGGAAATTAGAGTCTTTT